>NC_069726.1:302381-312381 GCF_027358585.1 Pangasianodon hypophthalmus | reverse complement strand
ACCCACAGAGAAACGCCCCCAAATCTCCATATATGGTAAACAACTTCCCTTTAAAAAAATCCCATTAGTGTATTCATGGCACTGATTGAACATGACAAAATGATGAGTGTTGCACACTGTGTGTGTGTGTGTGTGTGTGTGTGTGTGTGTGTTTTGCTGAACTTTGGACTATTTGAGTAACAGTCTGACTGAAACGAGGGATTTTAAGAGGAAAAATGGAGAAAATTTCTCTCCTTACTTTAATATATGGGATTTTTATTTTAATATCTAATGTGTCTCTGACGTCATCAGGTATGTAGGAGGAATACTAATCACTCTGGAATAATCTGTCATTTCTCTCTAATCACAGTGAAAGACCTTTATTTTGATTTCCTTCATGTTGACAGAAGTGGTGATGAAATGAACACAGGCAGATCTGGAAGCTGTACAAAGTGCAGAAAGTCTGAAAACACCAGATTAGTTCTGTTTTTATGGTAATAAGTGTGAATATAAATTACTCAGAGTGAACAGACTGATTTAATCACTTTTGGTTAATATTAATAACACAACCCAATATACAGTAAAGGAAAGTTATTTTATTATTTATTTTAATTTTTTTTATATTTTGTAAATGGTGACTAATGAGCAAATAGAGAGAAACACTTTCTGTCCTTCACTTTTGCACTTTACAGCTGATTTGAGACACAGCCGAGCTCTAAACCCCTCACAGGGCTGTGTTCCAAACGAAGACCTCAGACTTTAGGAGCTGAATTATTTTACGTGTCAAAAATATAGATTTCAAACAAACATGAACATAGTTCTCTATGAAATACAATGAATGAATCTCTCTCTCTCTGTGTGTGTCTCTCTCTCTGTCTCTCTCTCTGTCTCTCTCCCTCTCTCTCTCTGTGTCTCCCTGTCTCTCTCTCTCTGTCTCTCTCTGTGTCTCTCTCTCTCACTCTGTCTCTCTCTCTCTCTCTGTGTGTCTCTCTCTCTCTCTGTCTCTCTCTCTCTCTCCCTCTCTCTGTCTCTCTCTCTCTCTCTGTGTCTCTCTCTGTCTCTCTCACTCTGTGTCTCTCTCTCTCTCTCTCTCTCTCTGTCTCTGTGTCTCAGTCTCAGTGTTTGTGTCGAGACAGACGGCTCAGTCGTTGTTGAGACAGAAGCGCTTTAATAAAGGAGCGCTGGAGGAGGTGATGAGAGATAATCTGGAGAGAGAGTGTATAGAGGAGAAATGCAACTTTGAGGAAGCGCGTGAAGTTTTTGAAAACGTGGAGAAGACAGTAAGTAAACATACGACCATGAGAAATGTATAATTATATTTTATTAAAAGAGATTAGATGTTTAATGGGAATCTGTCTCACGGCTGCACAGATTCAGGACAAAAGGATGAAGAAAAAGAATATTTTACCAACCAGACATTTCACACTCGTTCCTTCGCTGTGACAGTGTGATATAAATACAGTGTGATATAAATACAGTCAGCTCCAGAATTATTGGCACCTTCGGTAAAGATGGATCTCATTTCTTGGGGTGCCAATAATTGTGACAATTGATTTTGTTAAATATTCTTTTAAAATTGTTTTCTAATTTCTTCATTTTCTTCCTCTTTATCTTCAGTTAAAGGTCACCATGTTTCTCACACACTTGTTACTCTTTTTCAGAGAGAGTTCTGGATTGGTTACATCGGTGAGCGTTAATTTATTACACTTACAATTAATTATACTCTAATTAATTATATTCTGATTAATTATACTCTAATTAATTATATTCTGATTAATTATACTGATTAATTACACCTCACACTGTGAAGGTGTATCAGGATGACACTCACGCACTGCACTCTCAACTTTAAATAGGTTAATAATTCTTTATAAAAGTAAAAACAGGCAGATATTGGATTTTTGCACACTTTTTGCAGTAACATTCCCATCATGCACCACTGAGCAGAAGGGGGTGGAGCTTATAGGAAAATTTGAACAGAATCAACAGGGCTGCCATGTGATCGAGAATTTCATGTGTGCTTTTGACTCCGCCTCCAAACCGTTAATGTTCTGTACATTAAAATAAAGAACACACGTATCCTGTTAATGTCAGCATGCTAACATCAGCGAGCACTGAACACATTTTAACATCATTTCCCTTCAACACTAAACTGTTTATAATCATTTAATATAAATGTGTGAAATAATGTCTCCTTTATGAAGTCACTTAAATATGTTTATTTAAGTCACTTAAATGTGTGTGTGTGTGTGTGTGTGTGTGTGGGTCAGATGGAGATCAGTGTTTGTCGTCTCCTTGTCAGAATGGAGGGACGTGTAAAGATGGGATGAGCTCCTACGTGTGCTGGTGCCCCATCGGCTTCAACGGGAAGAACTGCGAGCTCGGCAAGAACGCCATTTATACGTTTATAAACTGTGTTTATCGCACTTTATAGTGTGTAGTGTACAGTGTAGTGTACAGTGTGTGTGTAGTGTACAGTACCTGAGCAGACAGGTACCAAAGACAGGTGAGGTTTGGAGTCTTGCTCAGCAGCACAGGTTTAGTGGTGCTGGGATTTAAACTCACAACCTTCTGATCAGTAACACAATGCCTTAACACTGCATTTAATAACAACACACACTGCACTGGACTCTAATATACAGCAGCACCGTTTCCCAAAAACTAGAGTGTTATGATTAAAAATATAAAAATAATAAATATTCTGTTCAAAATTAATTAAAAATAAATAAATATTTGAAGAGTCTTCGTTAAAGATCACAGAAAACGTTTGCTTCAGGTTGTTGTTGCTGAACGCGCTTTTAGGGTGTACTTAGTTTTTCCCTCCTGGTTTCTGAATGCTGGTTTACTTATTCAGGGAAAAAAAAGATTACATATTGAAATCTGTTGTGTTTCTGTCACCTGAAGTTATTTGTTTGTTTACAGAAGCTGGTGAAGAAGACACAGTTGTTATTTAAACATAAAAACCTAGAACAGAAGGAGGGTGTACTTTCTTTTTCCCCTGACTGTACACATATATACATGTTTATTTATTACAGGTGTGTGTGCTTGTGTGCGGGTGTGTGTGCGCGTGTGCTTGCGTGTGTGTGTGTGTGTGCGGGTGTGTGTGCGCGTGTGCTTGCGTGTGTGTGCGCGTGTGCTTGCGTGTGTGTGTGTTGCAGAGCTAGCGAGACAGTGTGATGTGAATAACGGAGGCTGTATGCAGTTCTGTGTGGTGGATAAGATACAGGGCGTGGTGTGTGACTGTGCTGACGGATACACACTCGGCGCAGACGAGAGGAGCTGTGAGCCGAAAGGTGAATTATTATTTTATTCTGTTTAACTTTACTTACAATATTTCTTTAACTTGGATCCCTGAAACATTACAAATAAAGCACAAAACTACTTTTTTTGCACAAATGCAGCAATAATCGAACCATCTTACGAGGGAAAGTGAATGAAAAATGAACGATAGACGACAGACTTCACTACTATTCCAAAATGTTTCCATATTTATGCAAATGATGCCTTATCTAATTAAACATGCATAAATTTTGAATGAATAAACTCCAAAATCTGGCGGATGGAATCGTTCACTTCAGTGTGAGGACGCTAGGCTTTTAGAGAACAGGTTTTCAGAATATCATTTATTTATTGTTAATAAAGAAAACCCCATGCTCTGGTTCTGCGCTGAGGGACGACTGAGAGGACAGGGTGATAAAATAACTTCCTCTGATATTAACTTCCGCTTTCACCACATTATTTTTTTTTACATTATTCATCTGGAGTCAGAATTTGAAGCTAACCCTGTGTGTAAAGCTCTGTGTGATGTGTGTAGCTGATTACCCCTGCGGCCGTTTGGGGAAGAACATCGCCAACACTCTGGCCACGAGATCGTTAATCACTAAAGAAACTGTGAACCAAATTCACACCAACCAACGTGAGAATGTGACGGAGAGGAATTTAACAGCAGCAAACAGCACAAACGCCCCTGAGCTCAGCAGCGCCACCGTCAGGCCAACACTGAGAGAACATCACTGGGCTTTTTTCCCCACGTTACCCGCCGTCATACAGGAGACCAAAACCGACCAGCGCATTGTGGGAGGAATGGAAGCAACACCTGGAGAGATTCCCTGGCAGGTAAAAGAGTGTGTGTGTGTGTGTGTGTGTGTGTGTGTGAGATAATAGATGTTATTCTCTCTCTCTCTCCATCTCCTCACTAGGTGGCACTGGTCCATAAGGAAAAGAAGATAGTGTTCTGTGGCGGTTCTCTCCTGAGTGACGTGTGGGTCATCACCGCTGCTCACTGCGTGGTGGAGGCAGGGATCGGAAAGTTCTTTATCAGATTAGGTAAGAGTCGGATTAACCTGAGAACACTGGGAGTTCCTACTGGGTCAGAGGTCCTTGAGGTTCTCCTTGACTTAATGAAACAGACTGTACGGAGATGCGTGTGCTTGGGAGCTCAGCCAGCGTACCTACAGATCATTAGGGTATTAACTACTCACAGAGCTCTGGGTTTTCTACTGGGACAAATTCTGGTGTTTTATGAAGTTCTGGCTCCTAATTTAATCTCATTAAAATGTAAATTGTACAATACAGGCCACTGAGTTCTACCTTCTCCCAGGGGTCCTGTGTAGTCAGTTCCATTGTTCCATAGATGTTTGGGATTCCCTGCTGAAAAAAAAAACTACCCAGGGACTGTCTGTTGCGTTTATGAGACAGATTACCCAGAGATCCCTGCTGTTTGAGTTTTTTAGACAGAACAGACTAAGTCAAGATCTTTCCTTGATGAAGCAGATTATCCAGAGATCTCTGGAGCACCTTGTGAGGACTGACTTTCCAGAAGTAATTTTTTGCTTTCTTGCCTGGGACTACCTGAGATCCTGAACCTTAATTCTCTCTCTCTCTCTCTCTCTCTCATCTCCCACCAGGAGAACATGATGTTAACATTGATGAACAGCGGGAGCGCAATCATGAAATTGACGAACACCATAACCATCCCAACTACCAGTATCAGCAAAGCCACAACCACGACATCGCCCTGCTGAAGCTCAAAACACCTGTCACGTTCTCAGACTACATCATCCCCATCTGCCTGGGCCCAAAAACCTTCACGGAGAACTTGCTGAAGAGCGTGC
This sequence comes from Pangasianodon hypophthalmus, assembly GCF_027358585.1. Lineage (NCBI taxonomy): Eukaryota > Metazoa > Chordata > Actinopteri > Siluriformes > Pangasiidae > Pangasianodon > Pangasianodon hypophthalmus. Next base: position 307,288 of record NC_069726.1, on the reverse strand, counting down.
CAGTCTCGATGGTGAGCGGGTGGGGCCGGGTGCGCTACGGAGGGGTGGAGTCCGACAAGCTGCAGAAGGTCGACGTTCCCTATGTGGACCGCACCGATTGCAAAGGCAGCGATAAGATTACACGCTTCATGTTCTGCGCCGGGTTCCTGACCACCCGCAAGGACTCGTGCCAAGGAGACAGCGGAGGACCTCACGCCACCAGACTGAACACAGACACGTGGTTCCTGACGGGGATTATCAGCTGGGGCGACGAGTGCGCTAAAGAGGGCAAGTACGGCGTCTACACACGCGTGTCCAGGTACATGAACTGGATCACTAATGTGACTGGAATCAGAGCAGGAACTTCTGGATGATAATCACACTTTCAGTTTCCAGAAGCATGAAAGTGTGTACGGCAAGAACGGATTCCATCATTTGGCAAAATTAAAGATTAAAAAATTTACTCACTGTTATTTTAAGAGTCTGAGAGAGAATAAACTCTAGTGTTAGTACTCAGATTAAAAAAAGGTCTAAAAAACTCCACAAACGACGACATGATGGTGAAATCAGTGGTTCATTTAGCCTTAGAGCCGTCAGTGTTCATAAAGCAGTTGATTAGCAGCAGGCATTAGCTAATGAGTAAATAATTAACTACACTCAGTGAGCAGCGTACAGCAGCTGGATGTGTGTTTTTGCTTTTTCTTAACAGTGAAGCATAAAAATGAAACATGAGTACATTCAGTTTGGCACAATGAGATAATAAACAGCGCATATTTACATTCAAGACACTGCACTGAGGAAGAAAATGGCTTTTTTTTATAGCATTATACATCTTGTGCTTAAACATGTAGTTAAAATATTTTATAGACTAAACACTACACCTTCTCCGGCACACGTACCTTCACACACCTCAAGCTCCTTAGTGACATTTATGGCTTCATTCTTTCAGCTATAAAACACACCTTCATAACCGCCTGAGCAGCGGAGTTAGCAAAGCTCCTAGCAAAGCTAGCTTAGCGCACACCGGCGAGGAAGACTAAAGGCTCTGAAATATTCCTTAACACTGCTTTGTGTGTGTGTGTGTGTGTGTGTGTGTGTAAACAGTGAAGCATTAAACTAACACATTAAACTAACTGTAATAAATCCACGATGCTATGAAAACACTACCAAAGTATACAAAAGGATTAGAAACAAAGCGCTGTGTGTAAAAATGTGTGACGTCACAGTTTGGCACGAAGTAGATCCTAAAACCGGTGAGTGTTTCTACACGCTTCATTCCGTCACATCCTGTAGAGAAGCTCACACTTCCTGGAAGTAAACATGAGTAATCATGTTTAAACACGCGAACAGCAGACAGGAGCGTCATGTTCGTTTTAAACTGAAGGGGAAAGGTGTGGAACGTACAAAGTCTGATCAGAATTTATTAATATTTAGTTTAAATCTGTTTGTAAATCTCTAGAGAAAGTGAAGAACTAGCATTAGAGGAAAAATCCCACACCACAAATTAGCATGACAGTGCACATGCTAATCCACGAGCTAGCGTTATTTAGCACACGGCTCACTTTACGCTGAGGCTGATGGGATTCTGTTGCTAAAGGCTGAGTTTTGTTCTCCTGTTACCTTCAGAATAAAGTTCTCATGACGATCCTGAGAGCAGAAATCTCCCGTAAACACACGTCTGATGTTGTGACGCACTGCGGTGATGGGAACGGTGAGGACTGTGTTTCGAGGTTGTGCTCTATAAAGTCAGAAATGTTCAGTGATGCAGGAAAGTGAAGAACAGTGGAAAGGAAGAGAAAACGAATCGCATCCTTTGCTTACCGTATTTTCTGGAGTATACAAGTCTCCGCTTTCCTCTTATTTAGATTTAAATAATTTAGATTTTGGTCTGTTAACCTCGGAACAACTCTTACCCTGTTCACAAAACACCTGAAATATTTTATAATATAATTCATCTAAAGATTCGTCCCAAACACACAGAGCGCCTCATGCAGGAGCAACGAGACGGAGTGCAAACGCTATTTACTGCAACAGCTACAGGTGAATTCTTTACCTAACACAGAGTTCCAAAATTTATTCACCTGCAGTTCACACACACACACACACACACACACACACACAACCCTGTATGATCCTGCATGCACCGTAACTGCTGGAGTATCTCAACTACCGTAAACACACTAATACACGAGCACGTCACAGTGACACACACACACACCTCACTTTAACACACACTCCACGACCTATAGTCCAGAAAATACGGTACTGTTTTTGGCTGGATGTTCTGTGTGTGTGTGTGTGTGTGTGTATGTGTGTGTGTGTGTGTGTGTGTGTGTGTGTGTATGTGTGTGTGCTGGATCATAATGTAGATGTTTCCTTGAACATGGAGGATCTCATCACGGCGTGTTCTTCGCTCTGCTTATATTTCCTGAGCCTGTGAGAAAACACACACACACACACACACATACACACACACACACACACACACACAGATCATTACTCCACAGATTGTGTAATGATTTAGGTTTGGAGTTCTGGAGTACAGTGAATATTTCTGTAACACTCGAGGTGTTTTATTGCTCGTGTTTAATCTGCTTCATTCATCAGGAACCTGAATCACAGTGCAGCAGTGCATTCTGGGTAAGTTTACTCAATCTGGTGTCTAACAAGGGGAAGGGGTGGAGGGGAATTGTTAAAAACACTAACGAAGCCTGCTGTGGGAATCTCATTTTAAGGTGACGGGTGGAGTTAGCAGAGTTAGCAGGGTTAGCGGAGTTAGCGGGGTTAGCGGAGTTAGCGGGGTTAGCGGAGTTAGCAGGGTTAGCAGAGTTAGCGGGGTTAGCGGAGTTAGCGGGGTTAGCAGCCGTAGTGTTTTGCACAAAATCATCCTCATGATGTAGCATTTAACTGAATTTATTGAAAACGGTTATGAAATAAAAGTTCCACTCACCGTAAACTCACCTCCCGGTCTGATCACATGACTTCTGTCCACATTTCCCAGAATTCTGTGCAAGGCCTCAGCTGGAAGTTTTCCCTCACCTCCACGAGTCAGGTTTTTGACGTGCCTGAATCAGTGCAGTTTAATCGCACCGCCATCGTTAGTTTGCAATCTGCGTCACGATCGTTTACAGAAAATGACCCATGTTTATTATTTATTTGTTTATTTATTAATTACGTATAAGACTCTCACCAGAGGCCCTCGGTGTTCTCCTGCAGTAGGTGGATGACATCACCGTGTTTTATGATGACCTCATCTTTACCACACTTCAGGTGATCCACCAGCGCTCGGTACTTCCCAGGAACCTGAAAAGCATTTACATGTTAACAAACCTGTGGCTGTGATTCTTAAATTCTTTAAACTGCTGTACTATTTCCAGTCTTCTGATGATGATGATGATGAAGATGATGATGATGATGACGTACACACAGCACCTCAGACAGCAGCGAACACTTCACTGTGGCGGTTCTGTTCAGGTGTTCTTCTGCAAATATTTAAAGTTAATGTAAAGGTAATTATTTAAATTGAGACGTTTCTCACCAGCAGGACGTCGTCTTCTTCATCCGAGTCGGAGATGAAGGACAGGTCAGTGGTCCAGTCCTCTAAAGTCTCACAGATATCCACGGAGTTTGAGGTTCCTGGCCAACCTGAGACACACAGCAGGAATCGTTTACCAAACCGGACCTGATCAAAACGACTCAGATTTCCTCGCGCCTCACACAACCCCAATAATTGCTTAAATTGACCCTGAATGCTAGAAATCACCTCTGCAGCTCCTAAGTGCCATAAATGACGACAAAACAGATCCTAAGAGCAGCAAACCAGTTTGATGCAAAATGATGCCCCAATCTACCTCACCTGCCTCAACTGTCCCCTGCCTCAAATATTCATTAATGCACTGCCTCAAACTGCCTCAAAGCTCTCAAAACCAGCCAACATGGACCCATAGAGTATAAATGGTCTTGTGGTGCTAAATGACCCCAAACAGACCCTAATGACCCAAAACTATCTCTAAACCCACCTAATAAGCCTTCAGATGTTCCCAGAAGGACACCAAGCATCCTTTAACCTCCCCAAATTACCCCATGTGGCCTTTCAAACAGCCCGGAACCCAAAGCTCTCTGAACAGCCCTAAAGCCTCTAAACAGGCTGAACTGCATCAAAAATCTTTAAACTACCACCCAAACAAACCCAAACTCAAACCCCCCCGACCCCCCCCGTCCCCGCCCGGACTCACTGCGGCGGTTGCGGTTCTGGGGTCGAGGTGAGAACATCACAGGGTCTGTCAGAACCGGACTGGAGCTCCCTGACTCGTCCGAGTGCACCGGCGCCCCCTTACTGTGAGGAGGGACATCAAAACAACCTGAGCAGCCTGCGATGGGGGCGGGGCTCCAGGGCATGCAGACTGACACCCTCTCCATACTGACCAATCAGAGAATCAGAACGAGTGGCACACGGACGAACAGAAACACAACGGTCACAACACACACACACACACACACACACACACACACACACACACACAGTCACGAGCAAGAACTCTACAGGTCTGGGGTCAGTTCTCATTCAACCAGGAAGAACCAGAACACACTCAGTGTCCAAACGTGTATTATACAGCGAGATAAAAGTGTGAAACTATCAAATGTTTTAAAATCAAAAACATCCAAATTATAACCTCTAACATTAAAAACATATATTTAACATCTTAACTACTTTAATCCTTATTATTCTCTTCCACATTTATATTTAAAACACTAATTTTTACTCTAACGCTGTGTCCTGGCTGAACGGATCTGGAATGGAATCGCCCCAAACCTACGAACCAAACTGTCCACTCCAAAAATATTGGCACCCTTCACCGCAAAAATGGCAACGATTACAAGCAATGATTCAGATTTTTAATAATAAAACAAATTCTGGAAAAATACTT
>NC_069726.1:254881-292381 GCF_027358585.1 Pangasianodon hypophthalmus | reverse complement strand
CTGAACTAGAAGTTCTGAGCTCTCTTGTGGAGGTTTATGGGTCACTGTAATAACACTGTAATAACACTGTAATATTATAACTCTGTAACAGTGACGATGACGATGATGATGATGATGATGATGAAGATGAAGGTGGTGATGATGGCGTACTGTGTTTGGGGGAGAACAGCGGGGATTTGAGGCGGGTCGGGCTCTCGGGTCTCGGGGACACGGGCTGGATGGGTCTCACCTGAACACAGGTGAGTTTACGCAAACATGCCTGTCTGTTCTCCAGCATCACCTGCACTGAGGAGAACTTCTCCATCACTGCTGTCACCTGAGCCTGACACACACACACACGCACACACACACACACACACACACACATACACACACACACACATTAGCTCTGCATGCATATTACTGTATCTGTTTATGTAATGCTTATTGACATTTGACATGTGTGTGTGTATATACCTGTATCTCAGGTGTGTGTATACCTGTATCTCAGGTGTGTGTATACCTGTATCTCAGGTGTGTGTGTGTACCTGTATCTCAGGTGTGTGTGTGTCAGTAATGTAGCTGAGTGTTGGTTTGGACTCCAGCAGTCTCTCGATGTCATTCAGAGCTTCCTGAGCTCCTTCTTTCGACTGGAACTTATCCACCATCTGACCAGCCAACAGATACACACTCTCATCACACCAACGCACCGCCTACACACACACACACACACAGACACAGACACACACAGACACACACACACACACACACACACACACAGACACACACACAGACAAAATGAACACAGTGACTGAGGTGGTTTCCTTAGCCGTGTTGTTATTAATATGTGTTATTAATTAGATTATTAATACGTGTGTGTGTGTGTGTATGTGTGTGTGTGTGTGTGTGTGTGTGTGTGTACCTCCTCGAGGTGCAGCTGCAGAGTGTGTGTGTGTGTGAGTGAGGTGTGTTTGTTGCGCAGGGCAGTGGTCAGTGTGTCACAGTGATGACGAAGCTCGTTACAGCGCTGGACGATGAGAGCCAGAGCGTAGTGATGACTCGCCGCTAACTGATGACCGTGAAGGATGACGATCTGAGCCTGGCCCATCTCCTCCTACACACACACACACACACACACACACACGTCAACACACACACACGGGGAAGAGTCAAGCTGAATAATTACAGACATTGCGAAGGAAAAACTTTTCTTTATAATTGCATTATAGGTATTAAACATGCTCTCTCTCTCGCTCTGTGTGTGTGTGTCTGTGTGTCTGTGTGTGTGTGTGTGTGTTTGTGTGTGTGTGAGAGGGTGTGTGTGTGTGTGTGTGTGTGAGGGTGTGTGAGGGTGGTGTACCTCAGCGATGGAGTCCAGAGTGTGTAGTTCGGTGATGAGTTGTTTCGTCTGAGCCGCCGTCACTCCTGCAGCAGGAATCGCTTTCTCTCGACCAATCAGATCTTCCAGCTTCACCTCCGTCTGTGACATCATGTTTAACCTTTACTCACACTCGTCTGAGAGCACAAACACCTTCAGATTTAAATGTTAAAAGTTTACATTTATTCACACACACACACACACACACACGCTGCTCTCTTCACTATTGTGTGTGGCATGTTAATAAACCGATCCCGTTGTGTACGCTCCTAATGCACTGTGTTAACTGTGTGGGGTTTTTTTGTACAGAGGAACCGGTGGTGTGTGATGCGTGTTGGTGTGGGTTCTGGCTGTAGCGGTTCTGCGGAGAGAACGTTCTCCTCAGCTCACCTCGTGAAAGCTCTGCTCGTAACGGAGCAGCTGCAGATACTGCTGCATTTTCAGGTGATGCTTCTCAAAAAACCCGTCAAATGCCATCTCCATGTCCCTGAGCTGGGTCAGGAGCCTGCACACACACACACACACACACACACGCACACACACACACACACACACACACACACACAGTTCTCGAGTATCACATTTCCAGAGTTCTACAGTTTCCTACTTATCACTGATCAGATAACAAAAACCAATAATAAAGTAAATGTGGAATGACGATGAGATGAATGATTAATTATTAATATTTATGGAGTATTAATTATTAATAGATGGTAATGATTACCTCTGTACAGTGTCCCTGTCCTGAGCGATGTCTCTGTCCTCTGTCCTCTTAGCTCCTTCCAGATTAGACAGGATCTGACGTCCCTCCTTCATCACCGAGCGAATATCATCCTGTCATCAGTAACACACTCATTTACTCACTTCTTCAGTCACCTGTTCACTACTTTCAACACACACACACACACAGGGAGACAGGTGTGTACCTTCATCTGTCTGTATTTGTCGGTGTGCGAGCGGAGCAGGTACTCGATGGCGTTCGGTTCCTCGGGCAGTTCAGTCTCAGCCAGTTCGGTTCCAAACACCTGCAGCAGCTGAGCGACGTCCTTCACCATCACCGCAAAACTCTCTATCGCCTACAGGGGGCGCAAACAGGTACGACACAACACTGAGCTTTACACAAATCAAAAACAGGATTAAAGTGTAAAAGCGATGTCCATAACGTCCCTCGTACGCCATCACATGCTCAGTGTGTGTAGACGGTGTGTGTGGATTTGCTAACCAGTGATGGAGGCTTATGACCAGCGGCGTAGCGCAGACATGTGTAAGTGTGTGTGAATCTGCTCACCGTCCTCAGGACGATCCAGTCTGTGGAGCTGCACTCCAGAGTTCCACTGAAATCAGCACTCAACTGGTTCTCATCAATATAACGCAGAAGATCAGTGACTGAACTCAGCATGATCACCTGACACACACACACACACACACACACACAGAAAGAAAGAAAGAAAGAAAGAAAGAAAGAAAGAAAGAGAGGTCTGGAGTTGTTGAACAGTACGGAAGAGACGAGCAGGTGATGAGGAAACTTTATGGGGAAAGAGAGACAGGAAGTTAAACTTTGTGTGTGTGTGTGTGATTAGTGTGTGTGTGTGTGTGTGTGTGTGTGTGTTTGATCCTCACAGGCATTTTAATAGTGAAGTCGTCCTGACAGAAGCGGAAGCCCAGGTCTGTGCCGGTGCCTTGAGACTGAGCTTTGGGCCTCAGAACCAGAACCAGGTGCAGATTTCCAGGAATTGAGGCCTGAAAAATACAGATAAGTCTATCACAATATCTATCTATCTATCTATCTATCTATCTATCTATCTATCTATATCTGTTTATCTATTTCTGATTAAATGACTGTGATTTGCAGTATAACATTAGCAGTAACAGTGTGATAGCGCCCCCTGGTGGAACCCCTGAACATTTCACTATAAATTAAAACCTGCTCCTAACTTCTAAATCTTATCTCACACTTGATGCACACACTGATCAGCCATAACATTATACCCACTGACAGGTGACGTGAATAACACTAATTATCTCATTACAATGGCACCTGCAGCAAGTGAACAGTCAGTTCTCGAAGTTGATGTGTTGGAAGCAGGAAAAATGGGCAAGCGTAAGGATCTGAGCGACTTTCACAAGCGCCAAATTGTGATGGCTAGACGACTGGGTCAGAGCATCTCCAGAACAGCAGGTGTTGTGAGGTGTTCCTGGTGTGCAGTGGTTAGAACCTACCAAAGTGGTCCAAGGAAGAACAACCGGTGAACTAGCGACAGGATCATGGGCTCCCAAGGCTCACTGATGCGTGTGGGGAGTGAAGGCCCGTCTGCTCCGATCCCACAGAAGAGCTACTGTAGCACAAACTGCTGAAAAGTTAAAGCTGCTCTGATAGAAAGGAGTCAGAACACACAGTGCAGTGCAGCTTGCTGCGTATGGAGCTGCGTAGCTGCAGAGCGGTCAGAGAGCCCATGCTGACCCTGTCCACCACCCAAAGCTCCTACAATGGACATGTGAGCATCAGAACTGGACCACGGAGCAATGGAAGAAGGTGGCCTGGTCTGATGAATCACGTTTTCTTTTACATCATGTGGGCGGCCGAGGGCGTGTGCGTCACTTACCTGGGGAAGAGATGGCACCAGGATGCACTATGGGAAGAAGGCGAGCTGGCGGAGGCAGTGTGATGGTCTGGGCAATGTTCTGCTGGGAAACCTCGGGTCCTGGCCTTCATGTGGATGTTATTTTGACACGTACCACCTACCTAAAGATTGCTACAGACCAAGTTACACCCCTTCATGGCAACGGTATTCCCTAACGGCAGTGGCCTCTTTCAGCAGGATGATGGGCAACATTATCCTTATCATTATCCTTAGGTACAGGAGCAGGTCTGGAGGGTTTCACAGGGGGCTGTGGAGATGGCTTGGGGATCTCATACGGGGAGCTGTACTGTACTGTACTGTAATGGCTTGGGACTGTGATGGCTGTAGTGGCTTTGGGGCTGCAGTTGCCACGAGCAGCTTCGTACTCAGGACTGCATCAGTGGACAGTGGATAGATTTTAACCAGCCGGACTTCTTGCAAAAACTGTGATGAATTTATTGGCTATTTGCACTATAGCACAATCGCACTATCCGTTGCACCCAGATGAGGATAAGTTCCCTTCTGAGTCTGGTTCCTCTCAAGGTTTCTTCCTCATATCATCTCAGGGAGTTTTTCCTCGCCACCGTGGCCTCTGGCATCTCATTAGGGATAAATTCACATATTTACAATATATTTTTTGGAATCCATTTATTTCTGTAAAGCTGCTTTGTGACAATGTCCATTGTTGACGCGTCAGAGCTGTTTTACTGGCACAAGGAGGATCTACACGACATTAGGCAGGTGGTTTTAACGTTATGGCTAAATAAATATAAAAATATGATAAAAATTTCCCTCAGATGAACTTCATAAACTGCAGGTTCAAGTTTGAACTCAATCAGGACTAATTTCTCACCTCGTCTTACTGTAGACTCGCTAATCTGAGAGACACTAAATCAATAAAACCCAGTGAGGTCTGACACTCATCCTGTGTTTCACACACACACACACACACTCACACACACACACACACACACTCACACACACTCACACACACTCACAAACACACGCACACACACAGAGTAAGTTACCTAGAGTATTATCACTAAAAGGTTCCATCAGGAAATTACATATCACCTCTAACACACACTTAATTACAGTTAATTACAGTTAATTACAGTTAATTAAGAAGCACAGACTTCTTCCAGTGTAATAGTTTTTTTTTATTTATATTGTGTATTAAATTTAAATTTGTTTCTTTTTTATAATTTCATCGTTTGGTGTAAAATTATATTAGATTATGTTTTGTGATGTATTTTACTGTGGAGAAATAAAAATGTCAGATTAAAATTCAGATCAATAAACATAAGGATTAATAAATACTGTGTTGTTTAACATCATTTTAATAATTAATTACAGATTCAGATTAATGGGATTGTTGATATTAAACCAAATTTCCTCACAGAAATATTTTTCTTTTCACAAAAGCCTTTGGAAGCATCTCTGTAAAAATGAAAGACTGTTATGATTATGATGATTATGATGATTTTGATTATTATGATGATTTTGATTATTATGATTGTTGTTATTAATGTGTGTAAGTCAGAGTGTGGGTTTGGAACACAGCCAGGTGATGCTAAGCTAACCGCCTCAGTTAGCTCGGATGCTATGCAGTGGGGAAAAATGTGGCATTAATAATAAAAGCTTATAAACGGTGGTAATCTTACCGCAGCCCTCCGGATCCGGGGCAGGCCTCTAAACGGACCGGACTCCGCCATTTTAAATAAATTTACCCTTTTTCAAGAGGACATTAAATCCCTCCTGTCTCTTTTCCTCACAACTTGCCTCCTTCCATCAGTTTCTCTGCGGGACTCTGTGAGGCGGCGGCTGCGTCCCAATCCGCCTGCTGACAGACTAAACAGTTCGCCTCGTTAGGGGCCCTGCGGTGTGCGCGTGCTGCCTGTGGTGGCTCTGAGTCACATTCTGACGTTTCTGTGTCGCAGCCGCGCAGCAAAATGCCGTTAAACTGCGCCGCGTGCTGCTCACTCCAGCCTGCGGGACCAGCACTGTGTAGGGAGGAGTGCGCGGATTGGGACGCGGCCCGGGAGAGCAGCCGCAGAGAGGCACTGCAGTACCTGTCTAACCACACACACACTAATCACACACACACACACACACACACACTAATCACACACACACACACACACACACACACACACACACTAACCACACACACTAATCACACACACACACACTAATCACACACACTAATCACACACTAATCACACACACACACACACTAATCACACACACACACACACACACACACACACACTAATCACACACACACACACTAACCACACACACACACACACACACACACACACACACACACACTAACCACACACACACACTAATCACACACACACACACGCACACTAATCACACACACACTAATCACACACACACTAATCACACACACACACACTAATCACACACACACACACTAATCACACACACACAAACACACACACACTAATCACATACACACACACAAACATACACACACACACACTAATCACACAAACACACACACACTAATCACACACACACAAACACACACACACACACACACACACTAATCACACACACGCAAACACACAAACACACTAATCACACACACTAATCACACACTAATCACACACACACACACACTAATGACACACACTAATCACACACACACTAATCACAAACACACATACTAATCACACACACACACACACACACACACACACACACACACTAATCACACACACATACTAATCACACACACACTAATCACACACACACACTAATGACACACACTAATCACACACTAATCACACACACACACTAATCACACACACACACACACACTAATCACACACACAAACACACACACACACTAATCACACAGACACACACACACACACAAACACACACACACACACACTAATCACACACACACACACACACTAATCACGCACACACAAACACACACACACACACACACTAATCACACACACACAAACACACAAACACACTAATCACACACACTAATCACACACTAATCACACACACACACACACACTAATCACACACACTAATCACACACTAATCACACACACACATACTAATCTGACACACACACACACACTAATGACACACACACTAATCACACACACACACTAATCACACACACACACTAATGACACACACACAAACACACACACACTAATCACACACACACACAAACATACACACACACACACTAATCACACACACACACACACACTAATCACACACACACAAACACACACACACACACACTAATCACACACACACAAACACACAAACACACTAATACACACACACAAACACACACACACACACACTAATCACACACACACAAACACACAAACACACAAACACACTAATCACACACACTAATCACACACTAATCACACACACACACACACTAATCACACACACTAATCACACACACATACTAATCTGACACACACACACACACACACTAATGACACACACTAATCACACACACACTAATCACACACACACAAACACACACACACTAATCACACACACACACAAACATACACACACACACTAATCACACACACACACACACACTAATCACACACACAAACACACACACACACACACTAATCACACACACACAAACACACTAATCACACACACAAACACACTAATCACACACACTAATCACACACACACACACACACACACTAATCACACACACACATTAATCACACACACACTAATCACACACACACTAATCACACACACACACACACTAATGACACACACTAATCACACACTAATCACACACACACACAAACACACACACACACACTAATCACACACACACACTAATCACACACACACTAATCACACACACACACACACACACACTAATGACACACACACAAACACACACACACTAATCACACACACACACACAAACATACACACACACACACACACACTAATCACACACACACACACACACACACTAATCACACACACACAAACACACAAACACACTAATCACACACACTAATCACACAAACACACCAATCACACACACTAATCACACACTAATCACACACACACATACTAATCTGACACACACACACACACACACTAATGACACACACACACACACACTGACACACAATAATCACACACACACACACTAATCACACACACACACTAATGACACACACTAATCACACACACACATACACTAATGACACACACTAATGACACTAATGACACTAATGTTTCAGTGCCTCAGTGTTTCAGTGCCTCAGTGTTTCAGTGTTTCAGTGCCTCAGTGTTTCAGTGCCTCAGTGCCTCAGTGCCTCAGTGTTTCAGTGTTTCAGTGCCTCAGTGTTTCAGTGTTTCAGTGCCTCAGTGTTTCAGTGTTTCAGTGTTTCAGTGCCTCAGTGTTTCAGTGTTTCAGTGCCGCAGTGTTTCAGTGTTTCAGTGTTTCAGTGCCTCAGTGTTTCAGTGCCTCAGTGTTTCAGTGTTTCAGTGCCTCAGTGCCTCAGTGTTTCAGTGCCTCAGTGTTTCAGTGCCTCAGTGTTTCAGGGCCTCAGTGTTTCAGTGCCTCAGTGTTTCAGTGTTTCAGTGTTTCAGTGCCTCAGTGTTTCAGTGCCTCAGTGTTTCAGTGCCTCAGTGTTTCAGTGCCTCAGTGCCTCAGTGTTTCAGTGTTTCAGTGCCTCAGTGCCTCAGTGTTTCAGTGCCTCAGTGTTTCAGTGTTTCAGTGCCTCAGTGTTTCAATGTTTCAGTGCCTCAGTGTTTCAGTGCCTCAGTGTTTCAGTGTTTCAGTGTTTCAGTGTTTCAATGCCTCAGTGTTTCAGTGTTTCAGTGCCTCAGTGTTTCAGTGCCTCAGTGTTTCAGTGTTTCAGTGTTTCAGTGCCTCAGTGTTTCAGTGTTTCAGTGTTTGAATGCCTCAGTGTTTCAGTGTTTCAGTGCCTCAGTGTTTCAGTGTTTCAGTGTTTCAGTGCCCCAGTGTTTCAGTGCCTCAGTGTTTCAGTGTTTCAGTGCCTCAGTGTTTCAGTGCCTCAGTGCCTCAGTGTTTCAGTGTTTCAGTGCCTCAGTGCCTCAGTGTTTCAGTGTTTCAGTGCCTCAGTGTTTCAGTGCCTCATGGTTTCAGTGTTTCAGTGTTTCAGTGCCTCAGTGTTTCAGTGCCTCAGTGCCTCAGTGTTTCAGTCCCTCAGTGTTTCAGTGTTTCAGTGCCTCAGTGTTTCAGTGTTTCAGTGCCTCAGTCTTTCAGTGCCTCAGTGTTTCAGTGTTTCAGTGCCTCAGTGTTTCAGTGTTTCAGTGCCTCAGTGTTTCAGTGTTTCAGTGCCTCAGTGTTTCAGTGCCTCAGTGTTTCAGTGTTTCAGTGCCTCAGTGTTTCAGTGCCTCAGGGTTTCAGTGTTTCAGTGTTTCAGTGCCTCAGTGTTTCAGTGCCTTAGTGCCTCAGTGTTTCGGTGCCTCAGTGTTTCAGTGTTTCGGTGCCTCAGTGTTTCAGTGCCTCAGTGTTTCAGTGCCTCAGTGTTTCAGTGTTTCAGTGCCTCAGTGTTTCAGTGTTTCAGTGCCTCAGTGTTTCAGTGCCTCAGTGTTTCAGTGTTTCAGTGCCTCAGTGTTTCAGGGTTTCAGTGTTTCATGGTTTCAGTGTTTCAGTGCCTCAGTGTTTCAGTGTTTCAGTGCCTCAGTGTTTCAGTGCCTCAGTGTTTCAGGGTTTCAGTGTTTCAGTGTTTCAGTGCCTCAGTGTTTCAGTGCCTTAGTGCCTCAGTGTTTCAGAGCCTCAGTGTTTCAGTGTTTCAGTGCCTCAGTGTTTCAGTGCCTCAGTGTTTCAGTGCCTCAGTGCCTCAGTGTTTCAGTGCCTCAGTGTTTCAGAGTTTCAGTGCCTCAGTGTTTCAGTGTTTCAATGTTTCAGTGCCTCAGTGTTTCAGTGCCTCAGTGTTTCAGTGTTTCAGTGCCTCAGTGTTTCAGTGCCTCAGTGTTTCAGTGTTTCAGTGCCTCAGTGTTTCAATGTTTCAGTGCCTCAGTGTTTCAGTGCCTCAGTGTTTCAGTGTTTCAGTGTTTCAGTGTTTCAATGCCTCAGTGTTTCAGTGTTTCAGTGCCTCAGTGTTTCAGTGCCTCAGTGTTTCAGTGGTTCAGTGCCTCAGTGTTTCAGTGCCTCAGTGTTTCAGTGTTTCAGTGCCTCAGTGTTTCAGTGCCTCAGTGTTTCAGTGCCTCAGTGTTTCAGTGTTTCAGTGTTTCAGTGATTCAGAGCCTCAGTGCCTCAGTGTTTCAGTGTTTCAGTGCCTCAGTGTCTCAGTGTTTCAGTGCCTCAGTGTTTCAGTGTTTCAGTGCCTCAGTGTTTCAGTGTTTCAGTGTTTCAGTGCCCCAGTGTTTCAGTGCCTCAGTGTTTCAGTGTTTCAGTGCCTCAGTGTTTCAGTGCCTCAGTGCCTCAGTGTTTCAGTGTTTCAGTGCCTCAGTGCCTCAGTGTTTCAGTGTTTCAGTGCCTCAGTGTTTCAGTGCCTCATGGTTTCAGTGTTTCAGTGTTTCAGTGCCTCAGTGTTTCAGTGCCTCAGTGCCTCAGTGTTTCAGTCCCTCAGTGTTTCAGTGTTTCAGTGCCTCAGTGTTTCAGTGTTTCAGTGCCTCAGTCTTTCAGTGCCTCAGTGTTTCAGTGTTTCAGTGCCTCAGTGTTTCAGTGTTTCAGTGCCTCAGTGTTTCAGTGTTTCAGTGCCTCAGTGTTTCAGTGCCTCAGTGTTTCAGTGTTTCAGTGCCTCAGTGTTTCAGTGCCTCAGGGTTTCAGTGTTTCAGTGTTTCAGTGCCTCAGTGTTTCAGTGCCTTAGTGCCTCAGTGTTTCGGTGCCTCAGTGTTTCAGTGTTTCGGTGCCTCAGTGTTTCAGTGCCTCAGTGTTTCAGTGCCTCAGTGTTTCAGTGTTTCAGTGCCTCAGTGTTTCAGTGTTTCAGTGCCTCAGTGTTTCAGTGCCTCAGTGTTTCAGTGTTTCAGTGCCTCAGTGTTTCAGGGTTTCAGTGTTTCATGGTTTCAGTGTTTCAGTGCCTCAGTGTTTCAGTGTTTCAGTGCCTCAGTGTTTCAGTGCCTCAGTGTTTCAGGGTTTCAGTGTTTCAGTGTTTCAGTGCCTCAGTGTTTCAGTGCCTTAGTGCCTCAGTGTTTCAGAGCCTCAGTGTTTCAGTGTTTCAGTGCCTCAGTGTTTCAGTGCCTCAGTGTTTCAGTGCCTCAGTGCCTCAGTGTTTCAGTGCCTCAGTGTTTCAGTGTTTCAGTGCCTCAGTGTTTCAGTGTTTCAATGTTTCAGTGCCTCAGTGTTTCAGTGCCTCAGTGTTTCAGTGTTTCAGTGCCTCAGTGTTTCAGTGCCTCAGTGTTTCAGTGTTTCAGTGCCTCAGTGTTTCAATGTTTCAGTGCCTCAGTGTTTCAGTGCCTCAGTGTTTCAGTGTTTCAGTGTTTCAGTGTTTCAATGCCTCAGTGTTTCAGTGTTTCAGTGCCTCAGTGTTTCAGTGCCTCAGTGTTTCAGTGTTTCAGTGTTTCAGTGCCTCAGTGTTTCAGTGTTTCAGTGTTTGAATGCCTCAGTGTTTCAGTGTTTCAGTGCCTCAGTGTTTCAGTGTTTCAGTGTTTCAGTGTTTCAGTGCCTCAGTGTTTCAGTGCCTCAGTGTTTCAGTGTTTCAGTGCCTCAGTGTTTCAGTGCCTCAGTGTTTCAGTGTTTCAGTGCCTCAGTGTTTCAGTGCCTCAGTGCCTCAGTGTTTCAGTGTTTCAGTGCCTCAGTGCCTCAGTGTTTCAGTGTTTCAGTGCCTCAGTGTTTCAGTGCCTCAGTGTTTCAGTGTTTCAGTGTTTCAGTGCCTCAGTGTTTCAGTGTTTCAGTGTTTGAATGCCTCAGTGTTTCAGTGTTTCAGTGCCTCAGTGTTTCAGTGCCTCAGTGTTTCAGTGTTTCAGTGCCTCAGTGCCTCAGTGTTTCAGTGCCTCAGTGTTTCAGTGTTTCAGTGCCTCAGTGTTTCAGTGCCTCAGTGCCTCAGTGTTTCAGTGTTTCAGTGTTTCAGTGCCTCAGTGTTTCAGTGTTTCAGTGCCTCAGTGTTTCAGTGTTTCAGTGCCTCAGTGTTTCAGGGTTTCAGTGCCTCAGTGTTTCAGTGTTTCAGTGCCTCAGTGTTTCAGTGCCTCAGTGCCTCAGTGTTTCAGTGCCTCAGTGTTTCAGTGCCTCAGTGCCTCAGTGTTTCAGTGTTTCAGTGCCTCAGTGTTTCAGTGTTTCAGTGCCTCAGTGTTTCAGTGCCTCAGTGTTTCAGTGTTTCAGTGTTTCAGTGTTTCATTCCTCAGTGCCTCAGTGTTTCAGTGTTTCAGTGCCTCAGTGTCTCAGTGTTTCAGTGCCTCAGTGTTTCAGTGTTTCAGTGCCTCAGTGTTTCAGTGCCTCAGTGCCTCAGGGTTTCAGTGTTTCAGTGCCTCAGTGTTTCAGTGCCTCAGTGTTTCAGTGTTTCAGTGCCTCAGTGTTTCAGTGTTTCAGTGCCTCAGTGTTTCAGTGTTTCAGTGCCTCAGTGCCTCAGTGTTTCAGTGTTTCAGTGCCTCAGTGTTTCAGTGCCTCAGTGTTTCAGTGTTTCAGTGCCTCAGTGTTTCAGTGCCTCAGTGTTTCAGTGTTTCAGTGTTTCAGTGCCTCAGTGTTTCAGTGCCTCAGTGTTTCAGTGTTTCAGTGTTTCAGTGCCTCAGTGTTTCAGTGCCTCAGTGTTTCAGTGTTTCAGTGCCTCAGTGTTTCAGTGCCTCAGTGTTTCAGTGTTTCAGTGTTTCAGTGCCTCAGTGTTTCAGTGTTTCAGTGCCTCAGTGTTTCAGTGCCTCAGTGTTTCAGTGTTTCAGTGCCTCAGTGTTTCAGTGCCTCAGTGCCTCAGTGTTTCAGTGTTTCAGTGCCTCAGTGTTTCAGTGTTTCAGTGTTTCAGTGCCTCAGTGTTTCAGTGCCTCAGTGTTTCAGTGCCTCAGTGTTTCAGTGTTTCAGTGTTTCAGTGTTTCATTCCTCAGTGCCTCAGTGTTTCAGTGTTTCAGTGCCTCAGTGTTTCAGTGTTTCAGTGCCTCAGTGTTTCAGTGCCTCAGTGTTTCAGTGCCTCAGTGCCTCAGGGTTTCAGTGTTTCAGTGCCTCAGTGTTTCAGTGTTTCAGTGCCTCAGTGTTTCAGTGTTTCAGTGCCTCAGTGTTTCAGTGTTTCAGTGTTTCAGTGCCTCAGTGTTTCAGTGTTTCAGTGTTTCAGTGCCTCAGTGCCTCAGTGTTTCAGTGCCTCAGTGCCTCAGTGCCTCAGTGCCTCAGTGTTTCAGTGTTTCAGTGTTTCAGTGCCTCAGTGCCTCAGTGTTTCAGTGCCTCAGTGTTTCAGTGCCTCAGGGTTTCAGGGTTTCAGTGCCTCAGTGTTTCAGTATTTCAGTGTTTCAGTGTTTCAGTGCCTCAGTGTTTCAGTGCCTCAGTGTTTCAGTGTTTCAGTGTTTCAGTGCCTCAGTGTTTCAGTGCCTCAGTGTTTCAGTGTTTCAGTGCCTCAGTGTTTCAGTGTTTCAGTGTTTCAGTGCCTCAGTGTTTCAGGGCCTCAGTGTTTCAGTGTTTCAGTGTTTCAGTGTTTCAGTGTTTCAGTGTTTCAGTGCCTCAGTGTTTCAGTGTTTCAGTGCCTCAGTGCCTCAGTGTTTCAGTGCCTCAGTGTTTCAGTGCCTCAGTGTTTCAGTGTTTCAGTGCCTCAGTGTTTCAGTGCCTCAGTGTTTCAGTGTTTCAGTGTTTCAGTGTTTCAGTGCCTCAGTGTTTCAGTGTTTCAGTGTTTCAGTGCCTCAGTGTTTCAGTGCCTCAGTGTTTCAGTGTTTCAGTGCCTCAGTGTTTCAGTGCCTCAGTGTTTCAGTGTTTCAGTGTTTCAGTGCCTCAGTGTTTCAGTGTTTCAGTGCCTCAGTGTTTCAGTGTTTCAGTGCCTCAGTGTTTCAGTGCCTCAGTGTTTCAGTGTTTCAGTGCCTCAGTGTTTCAGTGCCTCAGTGCCTCAGTGTTTCAGTGTTTCAGTGCCTCAGTGTTTCAGTGTTTCAGTGTTTCAGTGTTTCAGTGCCTCAGTGTTTCAGTGCCTCAGTGTTTCAGTGTTTCAGTGTTTCAGTGTTTCATTCCTCAGTGCCTCAGTGTTTCAGTGTTTCAGTGCCTCAGTGTCTCAGTGTTTCAGTGCCTCAGTGTTTCAGTGTTTCAGTGCCTCAGTGTTTCAGTGCCTCAGTGCCTCAGGGTTTCAGTGTTTCAGTGCCTCAGTGTTTCAGTGTTTCAGTGCCTCAGTGTTTCAGTGTTTCAGTGCCTCAGTGTTTCAGTGTTTCAGTGTTTCAGTGCCTCAGTGTTTCAGTGTTTCAGTGTTTCAGTGCCTCAGTGCCTCAGTGTTTCAGTGCCTCAGTGCCTCAGTGCCTCAGTGCCTCAGTGTTTCAGTGTTTCAGTGTTTCAGTGCCTCAGTGCCTCAGTGTTTCAGTGCCTCAGTGTTTCAGTGCCTCAGGGTTTCAGGGTTTCAGTGCCTCAGTGTTTCAGTATTTCAGTGTTTCAGTGTTTCAGTGCCTCAGTGTTTCAGTGCCTCAGTGTTTCAGTGTTTCAGTGTTTCAGTGCCTCAGTGTTTCAGTGCCTCAGTGTTTCAGTGTTTCAGTGCCTCAGTGTTTCAGTGTTTCAGTGTTTCAGTGCCTCAGTGTTTCAGGGCCTCAGTGTTTCAGTGTTTCAGTGTTTCAGTGCCTCAGGGTTTCAGGGTTTCAGTGCCTCAGTGTTTCAGTATTTCAGTGTTTCAGTGTTTCAGTGCCTCAGTGTTTCAGTGCCTCAGTGTTTCAGTGTTTCAGTGTTTCAGTGCCTCAGTGTTTCAGTGCCTCAGTGTTTCAGTGTTTCAGTGCCTCAGTGTTTCAGTGTTTCAGTGTTTCAGTGCCTCAGTGTTTCAGGGCCTCAGTGTTTCAGTGTTTCAGTGTTTCAGTGCCTCAGTGTTTCAGTGTTTCAGTGCCTCAGTGTTTCAGTGTTTCAGTGTTTCAGGGTTTCAGTGCCTCAGTGTTTCAGTGCTTCAGTGTTTCAGTGCCTCAGTGTTTCAGTGCCTCAGTGTTTCAGTGTTTCAGTGCCTCAGTGTTTCAGTGCCTCAGTGCCTCAGTGTTTCAGTGTTTCAGTGCCTCAATGTTTCAGTGTTTCAGTGTTTCAGTGTTTCAGTGCCTCAGTGTTTCAGTGCCTCAGTGCCTCAGTGTTTCAGTGTTTCAGTGCCTCAGTGCCTCAGTGTTTCAGTGCCTCAGTGTTTCAGTGTTTCAGTGCCTCAGTGTTTCAGTGTTTCAATGTTTCAGTGCCTCAGTGTTTCAGTGCCTCAGTGTTTCAGTGTTTCAGTGCCTCAGTGTTTCAGTGCCTCAGTGTTTCAGTGTTTCAATGTTTCAGTGCCTCAGTGTTTCAGTGCCTCAGTGTTTCAGTGCCTCAGTGTTTCATTCCTCAGTGCCTCCGTGTTTCAGTGTTTCAGTGCCTCAGTGTTTCAGTGGCTCAGTGTTTCAGTGTTTCAGTGCCTCAGTGTTTCAGTGCCTCAGTGTTTCAGTGTTTCAGTCCCTCAGTGTTTCAGTGTTTCAGTGTTTCAGTGCCTCAGTGTTTCAGTGCCTCAGGGTTTCAGTGTTTCAGTGCCTCAGTGTTTCAGTGTTTCAGTGCCTCAGTGTTTCAGTGCCTCAGTGTTTCAGTGCCTCAGTGTTTCAGTGTTTCAGTGCCTCAGTGTTTCAGTGCCTCAGTGTTTCAGTGCCTCAGTGTTTCAGTGTTTCAGTATTTCAGTGTTTCAGTGCCTCAGTGTTTCAGTGCCTCAGTGTTTCAGTGCCTCAGTGTTTCAGTGTTTCATTCCTCAGTGCCTCAGTGTTTCAGTGTTTCAGTGCCTCAGTGTTTCAGTGTCTCAGTGTTTCAGTGCCTCAGTGTTTCAGTGTTTCAGTGCCTCAGTGTTTCAGTGCCTCAGTGTTTCAGTGCCTCAGTGTTTCAGTGTTTCAGTGCCTCAGTGTTTCAGTGTTTCAGTGTTTCAGTGCCTCAGTGTTTCAGTGTTTCAGTGCCTCAGTGTTTCAGTGTTTCAGTGCCTCAGTGTTTCAGTGTTTCAGTGTTTCAGTGCCTCAGTGTTTCAGTGTTTCAGTGCCTCAGGGTTTCAGTGTTTCGGTGTCTCAGTGTTTCAGTGTTTCGGTGCCTCAGTGTTTCAGTGTTTCGGTGCCTCAGTGTTTCAGTGTTTCAGTGCCTCAGTGTTTCAGTGTTTCAGTGCCTCAGTGTTTCAGTGCCTCAGTGTTTCAGTGTTTCAGTGCCTCAGTGTTTCAGTGCCTCAGTGTTTCAGTGCCTCAGTGTTTCAGTGTTTCAGTGTTTCAGTGATTCAGAGCCTCAGTGCCTCAGTGTTTCAGTGTTTCAGTGCCTCAGTGTCTCAGTGTTTCAGTGCCTCAGTGTTTCAGTGTTTCAGTGCCTCAGTGTTTCAGTGCCTCAGTGCCTCAGTGTTTCAGGGTTTCAGGGTTTCAGTGCCTCAGTGTTTCAGTGCCTCAGTGTTTCAGTGCCTCAGTGTTTCAGTGTTTCAGTGTTTCAGTGTTTCAGTGCCTCAGTGTTTCAGTGCCTCAGTGTTTCAGTGTTTCAGTGCCTCAGTGTTTCAGTGTTTCAGTGTTTCAGTGCCTCAGTGTTTCAGGGCCTCAGTGTTTCAGTGTTTCAGTGCCTCAGTGTTTCAGTGTTTCAGTGTTTCAGTGCCTCAGTGTTTCAGTGTTTCAGTGCCTCAGTGTTTCAGTGCCTCAGTGTTTCAGTGTTTCAGTGCCTCAGTGTTTCAGTGCCTCAGTGCCTCAGTGTTTCAGTGTTTCAGTGCCTCAGTGTTTCAGTGTTTCATTCCTCAGTGTCTCAGTGTTTCAGTGCCTCAGAGTTTCAGTGCCTCAGTGTTTCAGTGCCTCAGTGTTTCAGTGTTTCAGTGCCTCAGTGTTTCAGTGCCTCAGTGTTTCAGTGTTTCAGTGCCTCAGTGCCTCAGTGTTTCAGTGCCTCAGTGTTTCAGTGTTTCAGTGCCTCAGTGTTTCAGTGCCTCAGTGCCTCAGTGTTTCAGTGTTTCAGTGTTTCAGTGCCTCAGTGTTTCAGTGTTTCAGTGCCTCAGTGTTTCAGTGCCTCAGTGCCTCAGTGTTTCAGTGCCTCAGTGTTTCAGTGCCTCAGTGCCTCAGTGTTTCAGTGTTTCAGTGCCTCAGTGTTTCAGTGTTTCAGTGCCTCAGTGTTTCAGTGCCTCAGTGTTTCAGTGTTTCAGTGTTTCAGTGTTTCATTCCTCAGTGCCTCAGTGTTTCAGTGTTTCAGTGCCTCAGTGTCTCAGTGTTTCAGTGCCTCAGTGTTTCAGTGTTTCAGTGCCTCAGTGTTTCAGTGCCTCAGTGCCTCAGGGTTTCAGTGTTTCAGTGCCTCAGTGTTTCAGTGCCTCAGTGTTTCAGTGTTTCAGTGCCTCAGTGTTTCAGTGTTTCAGTGCCTCAGTGTTTCAGTGTTTCAGTGCCTCAGTGCCTCAGTGTTTCAGTGTTTCAGTGCCTCAGTGTTTCAGTGCCTCAGTGTTTCAGTGTTTCAGTGCCTCAGTGTTTCAGTGCCTCAGTGTTTCAGTGTTTCAGTGTTTCAGTGCCTCAGTGTTTCAGTGCCTCAGTGTTTCAGTGTTTCAGTGTTTCAGTGCCTCAGTGTTTCAGTGCCTCAGTGTTTCAGTGTTTCAGTGCCTCAGTGTTTCAGTGCCTCAGTGTTTCAGTGTTTCAGTGTTTCAGTGCCTCAGTGTTTCAGTGTTTCAGTGCCTCAGTGTTTCAGTGCCTCAGTGTTTCAGTGTTTCAGTGCCTCAGTGTTTCAGTGCCTCAGTGCCTCAGTGTTTCAGTGTTTCAGTGCCTCAGTGTTTCAGTGTTTCAGTGTTTCAGTGCCTCAGTGTTTCAGTGCCTCAGTGTTTCAGTGCCTCAGTGTTTCAGTGTTTCAGTGTTTCAGTGTTTCATTCCTCAGTGCCTCAGTGTTTCAGTGTTTCAGTGCCTCAGTGTTTCAGTGTTTCAGTGCCTCAGTGTTTCAGTGCCTCAGTGTTTCAGTGCCTCAGTGCCTCAGGGTTTCAGTGTTTCAGTGCCTCAGTGTTTCAGTGTTTCAGTGCCTCAGTGTTTCAGTGTTTCAGTGCCTCAGTGTTTCAGTGTTTCAGTGTTTCAGTGCCTCAGTGTTTCAGTGTTTCAGTGTTTCAGTGCCTCAGTGCCTCAGTGTTTCAGTGCCTCAGTGCCTCAGTGCCTCAGTGTTTCAGTGTTTCAGTGTTTCAGTGCCTCAGTGCCTCAGTGTTTCAGTGCCTCAGTGTTTCAGTGCCTCAGGGTTTCAGGGTTTCAGTGCCTCAGTGTTTCAGTATTTCAGTGTTTCAGTGTTTCAGTGCCTCAGTGTTTCAGTGCCTCAGTGTTTCAGTGTTTCAGTGTTTCAGTGCCTCAGTGTTTCAGTGCCTCAGTGTTTCAGTGTTTCAGTGCCTCAGTGTTTCAGTGTTTCAGTGTTTCAGTGCCTCAGTGTTTCAGGGCCTCAGTGTTTCAGTGTTTCAGTGTTTCAGTGTTTCAGTGTTTCAGTGCCTCAGTGTTTCAGTGTTTCAGTGCCTCAGTGCCTCAGTGTTTCAGTGCCTCAGTGTTTCAGTGCCTCAGTGTTTCAGTGTTTCAGTGCCTCAGTGTTTCAGTGCCTCAGTGTTTCAGTGTTTCAGTGTTTCAGTGTTTCAGTGCCTCAGTGTTTCAGTGTTTCAGTGTTTCAGTGCCTCAGTGTTTCAGTGCCTCAGTGTTTCAGTGTTTCAGTGCCTCAGTGTTTCAGTGCCTCAGTGTTTCAGTGTTTCAGTGTTTCAGTGTTTCAGTGCCTCAGTGTTTCAGTGTTTCAGTGCCTCAGTGTTTCAGTGTTTCAGTGCCTCAGTGTTTCAGTGCCTCAGTGTTTCAGTGTTTCAGTGCCTCAGTGTTTCAGTGCCTCAGTGCCTCAGTGTTTCAGTGTTTCAGTGCCTCAGTGTTTCAGTGTTTCAGTGTTTCAGTGTTTCAGTGCCTCAGTGTTTCAGTGCCTCAGTGTTTCAGTGTTTCAGTGTTTCAGTGTTTCATTCCTCAGTGCCTCAGTGTTTCAGTGTTTCAGTGCCTCAGTGTCTCAGTGTTTCAGTGCCTCAGTGTTTCAGTGTTTCAGTGCCTCAGTGTTTCAGTGCCTCAGTGCCTCAGGGTTTCAGTGTTTCAGTGCCTCAGTGTTTCAGTGTTTCAGTGCCTCAGTGTTTCAGTGTTTCAGTGCCTCAGTGTTTCAGTGTTTCAGTGTTTCAGTGCCTCAGTGTTTCAGTGTTTCAGTGTTTCAGTGCCTCAGTGCCTCAGTGTTTCAGTGCCTCAGTGCCTCAGTGCCTCAGTGCCTCAGTGTTTCAGTGTTTCAGTGTTTCAGTGCCTCAGTGCCTCAGTGTTTCAGTGCCTCAGTGTTTCAGTGCCTCAGGGTTTCAGGGTTTCAGTGCCTCAGTGTTTCAGTATTTCAGTGTTTCAGTGTTTCAGTGCCTCAGTGTTTCAGTGCCTCAGTGTTTCAGTGTTTCAGTGTTTCAGTGCCTCAGTGTTTCAGTGCCTCAGTGTTTCAGTGTTTCAGTGCCTCAGTGTTTCAGTGTTTCAGTGTTTCAGTGCCTCAGTGTTTCAGGGCCTCAGTGTTTCAGTGTTTCAGTGTTTCAGTGCCTCAGGGTTTCAGGGTTTCAGTGCCTCAGTGTTTCAGTATTTCAGTGTTTCAGTGTTTCAGTGCCTCAGTGTTTCAGTGCCTCAGTGTTTCAGTGTTTCAGTGTTTCAGTGCCTCAGTGTTTCAGTGCCTCAGTGTTTCAGTGTTTCAGTGCCTCAGTGTTTCAGTGTTTCAGTGTTTCAGTGCCTCAGTGTTTCAGGGCCTCAGTGTTTCAGTGTTTCAGTGTTTCAGTGCCTCAGTGTTTCAGTGTTTCAGTGCCTCAGTGTTTCAGTGTTTCAGTGTTTCAGGGTTTCAGTGCCTCAGTGTTTCAGTGCTTCAGTGTTTCAGTGCCTCAGTGTTTCAGTGCCTCAGTGTTTCAGTGTTTCAGTGCCTCAGTGTTTCAGTGCCTCAGTGCCTCAGTGTTTCAGTGTTTCAGTGCCTCAATGTTTCAGTGTTTCAGTGTTTCAGTGTTTCAGTGCCTCAGTGTTTCAGTGCCTCAGTGCCTCAGTGTTTCAGTGTTTCAGTGCCTCAGTGCCTCAGTGTTTCAGTGCCTCAGTGTTTCAGTGTTTCAGTGCCTCAGTGTTTCAGTGTTTCAATGTTTCAGTGCCTCAGTGTTTCAGTGCCTCAGTGTTTCAGTGTTTCAGTGCCTCAGTGTTTCAGTGCCTCAGTGTTTCAGTGTTTCAATGTTTCAGTGCCTCAGTGTTTCAGTGCCTCAGTGTTTCAGTGCCTCAGTGTTTCATTCCTCAGTGCCTCCGTGTTTCAGTGTTTCAGTGCCTCAGTGTTTCAGTGGCTCAGTGTTTCAGTGTTTCAGTGCCTCAGTGTTTCAGTGCCTCAGTGTTTCAGTGTTTCAGTCCCTCAGTGTTTCAGTGTTTCAGTGTTTCAGTGCCTCAGTGTTTCAGTGCCTCAGGGTTTCAGTGTTTCAGTGCCTCAGTGTTTCAGTGTTTCAGTGCCTCAGTGTTTCAGTGCCTCAGTGTTTCAGTGCCTCAGTGTTTCAGTGTTTCAGTGCCTCAGTGTTTCAGTGCCTCAGTGTTTCAGTGCCTCAGTGTTTCAGTGTTTCAGTATTTCAGTGTTTCAGTGCCTCAGTGTTTCAGTGCCTCAGTGTTTCAGTGCCTCAGTGTTTCAGTGTTTCATTCCTCAGTGCCTCAGTGTTTCAGTGTTTCAGTGCCTCAGTGTTTCAGTGTCTCAGTGTTTCAGTGCCTCAGTGTTTCAGTGTTTCAGTGCCTCAGTGTTTCAGTGCCTCAGTGTTTCAGTGCCTCAGTGTTTCAGTGTTTCAGTGCCTCAGTGTTTCAGTGTTTCAGTGTTTCAGTGCCTCAGTGTTTCAGTGTTTCAGTGCCTCAGTGTTTCAGTGTTTCAGTGCCTCAGTGTTTCAGTGTTTCAGTGTTTCAGTGCCTCAGTGTTTCAGTGTTTCAGTGCCTCAGGGTTTCAGTGTTTCGGTGTCTCAGTGTTTCAGTGTTTCGGTGCCTCAGTGTTTCAGTGTTTCGGTGCCTCAGTGTTTCAGTGTTTCAGTGCCTCAGTGTTTCAGTGTTTCAGTGCCTCAGTGTTTCAGTGCCTCAGTGTTTCAGTGTTTCAGTGCCTCAGTGTTTCAGTGCCTCAGTGTTTCAGTGCCTCAGTGTTTCAGTGTTTCAGTGTTTCAGTGATTCAGAGCCTCAGTGCCTCAGTGTTTCAGTGTTTCAGTGCCTCAGTGTCTCAGTGTTTCAGTGCCTCAGTGTTTCAGTGTTTCAGTGCCTCAGTGTTTCAGTGCCTCAGTGCCTCAGTGTTTCAGGGTTTCAGGGTTTCAGTGCCTCAGTGTTTCAGTGTTTCAGTGTTTCAGTGCCTCAGTGTTTCAGTGCCTCAGTGTTTCAGTGTTTCAGTGTTTCAGTGTTTCAGTGCCTCAGTGTTTCAGTGCCTCAGTGTTTCAGTGTTTCAGTGCCTCAGTGTTTCAGTGTTTCAGTGTTTCAGTGCCTCAGTGTTTCAGGGCCTCAGTGTTTCAGTGTTTCAGTGCCTCAGTGTTTCAGTGTTTCAGTGTTTCAGTGCCTCAGTGTTTCAGTGTTTCAGTGCCTCAGTGTTTCAGTGCCTCAGTGTTTCAGTGTTTCAGTGCCTCAGTGTTTCAGTGCCTCAGTGCCTCAGTGTTTCAGTGTTTCAGTGCCTCAGTGTTTCAGTGTTTCATTCCTCAGTGTCTCAGTGTTTCAGTGCCTCAGAGTTTCAGTGCCTCAGTGTTTCAGTGCCTCAGTGTTTCAGTGTTTCAGTGCCTCAGTGTTTCAGTGTTTCAATGTTTCAGTGCCTCAGTGTTTCAGTGCCTCAGTGTTTCAGTGTTTCAGTGCCTCAGTGTTTCAGTGCCTCAGTGTTTCAGTGTTTCAATGTTTCAGTGCCTCAGTGTTTCAGTGCCTCAGTGTTTCAGTGCCTCAGTGTTTCATTCCTCAGTGCCTCCGTGTTTCAGTGTTTCAGTGCCTCAGTGTTTCAGTGGCTCAGTGTTTCAGTGTTTCAGTGCCTCAGTGTTTCAGTGCCTCAGTGTTTCAGTGTTTCAGTGCCTCAGTGTTTCAGTGTTTCAGTGTTTCAGTGCCTCAGTGTTTCAGTGCCTCAGGGTTTCAGTGTTTCAGTGCCTCAGTGTTTCAGTGTTTCAGTGCCTCAGTGTTTCAGTGTCTCAGTGTTTCAGTGCCTCAGTGTTTCAGTGTTTCAGTGCCTCAGTGTTTCAGTGCCTCAGTGTTTCAGTGCCTCAGTGTTTCAGTGCCTCAGTGTTTCAGTGTTTCAGTGCCTCAGTGTTTCAGTGCCTCAGTGTTTCAGTGCCTCAGTGTTTCAGTGTTTCAGTATTTCAGTGTTTCAGTGCCTCAGTGTTTCAGTGCCTCAGTGTTTCAGTGCCTCAGTGTTTCAGTGTTTCATTCCTCAGTGCCTCAGTGTTTCAGTGTTTCAGTGCCTCAGTGTTTCAGTGTTTCAGTGTTTCAGTGCCTCAGTGTTTCAGTGCCTCAGTGTTTCAGTGTTTCAGTGCCTCAGTGTTTCAGTGTTTCAGTGTTTCAGTGCCTCAGTGTTTCAGTGTTTCAGTGCCTCAGTGTTTCAGTGTTTCAGTGCCTCAGTGTTTCAGTGTTTCAGTGTTTCAGTGCCTCAGTGTTTCAGTGTTTCAGTGCCTCAGGGTTTCAGTGTTTCGGTGTCTCAGTGTTTCAGTGTTTCGGTGCCTCAGTGTTTCAGTGTTTCGGTGCCTCAGTGTTTCAGTGTTTCAGTGCCTCAGTGTTTCAGTGCCTCAGTGTTTCAGTGGTTCAGTGCCTCAGTGTTTCAGTGCCTCAGTGTTTCAGTGTTTCAGTGCCTCAGTGTTTCAGTGCCTCAGTGTTTCAGTGCCTCAGTGTTTCAGTGATTCAGAGCCTCAGTGCCTCAGTGTTTCAGTGTTTCAGTGCCTCAGTGTCTCAGTGTTTCAGTGCCTCAGTGTTTCAGTGTTTCAGTGCCTCAGTGTTTCAGTGCCTCAGTGCCTCAGTGTTTCAGGGTTTCAGGGTTTCAGTGCCTCAGTGTTTCAGTGTTTCAGTGTTTCAGTGCCTCAGTGTTTCAGTGCCTCAGTGTTTCAGTGTTTCAGTGTTTCAGTGCCTCAGTGCCTCAGTGTTTCAGTGCCTCAGTGTTTCAGTGTTTCAGTGCCTCAGTGTTTCAGTGTTTCAGTGTTTCAGTGCCTCAGTGTTTCAGGGCCTCAGTGTTTCAGTGTTTCAGTGCCTCAGTGTTTCAGTGCCTCAGTGTTTCAGTGTTTCAGTGCCTCAGTGTTTCAGTGCCTCAGTGTTTCAGTGTTTCAGTGCCTCAGTGTTTCAGTGCCTCAGTGCCTCAGTGTTTCAGTGTTTCAGTGCCTCAGTGTTTCAGTGTTTCATTCCTCAGTGTCTCAGTGTTTCAGTGCCTCAGAGTTTCAGTGCCTCAGTGTTTCAGTGCCTCAGTGTTTCAGTGTTTCAGTGTTTCAGTGCCTCAGTGTTTCAGTGCCTCAGTGTTTCAGTGTTTCAGTGTTTCAGTGTTTCAGTGCCTCAGTGTTTCAGTGTTTCAGTGCCTCAGTGTTTCAGTGCCTCAGTGTTTCAATGCCTCAGTGTTTCAGTGTTTCAGGGTTTCAGTGTTTCATGGTTTCAGTGTTTCAGTGCCTCAGTGTTTCAGTGTTTCAGTGCCTCAGTGTTTCAGTGCCTCAGTGTTTCAGTGTTTCAGTGCCTCAGTGTTTCATTGCCTCAGTGCCTCAGTGTTTCAGTGTTTCAGTGCCTCAGTGTTTCAGTGTTTCAGTGTCTCAGTGTTTCAGTGCCTCAGTGTTTCAGTGCCTCAGTGTTTCAGTGCCTCAGTGTTTCAGTGTTTCAGTGCCTCAGTGTTTCAGTGTTTCAGTGCCTCAGTGTTTCAGTGTTTCAGTGCCTCAGTGTTTCAGTGTTTCAGTGCCTCAGTGTTTCAGTGTTTCAGTGCCTCAGTGTTTCAGTGTTTCGGTGCCTCAGGGTTTCAGTGTTTCAGTGTCTCAGTGTTTCAGTGTTTCGGTGCCTCAGTGTTTCAGTGTTTCGGTGCCTCAGTGTTTCAGTGCCTCAGTGTTTCAGTGTTTCAGTGCCTCAGTGTTTCAGTGTTTCAGTGCCTCAGTGTTTCAGTGCCTCAGTGCCTCAGTGTTTCAGGGTTTCAGTGTTTCAGTGCCTCAGTGTTTCAGTGTTTCAGTGCCTCAGTGTTTCAGTGTTTCAGTGCCTCAGTGTTTCAGTGCCTCAGTGTTTCAGTGCCTCAGTGCCTCAGTGTTTCAGTGTTTCAGTGTTTCAGTGTCTCAGTGTTTCAGTGCCTCAGTGTTTCAGTGCCTCAGTGTTTCAGTGCCTCAGTGTTTCAGTGTTTCAGTGCCTCAGTGTTTCAGTGTTTCAGTGCCTCAGTGTTTCAGTGTTTCAGTGCCTCAGTGTTTCAGTGTTTCAGTGCCTCAGTGTTTCAGTGTTTCAGTGCCTCAGTGTTTCAGTGTTTCGGTGCCTCAGGGTTTCAGTGTTTCAGTGTCTCAGTGTTTCAGTGTTTCGGTGCCTCAGTGTTTCAGTGTTTCGGTGCCTCAGTGTTTCAGTGCCTCAGTGTTTCAGTGTTTCAGTGCCTCAGTGTTTCAGTGTTTCAGTGCCTCAGTGTTTCAGTGCCTCAGTGCCTCAGTGTTTCAGGGTTTCAGTGTTTCAGTGCCTCAGTGTTTCAGTGTTTCAGTGCCTCAGTGTTTCAGTGTTTCAGTGCCTCAGTGTTTCAGTGCCTCAGTGTTTCAGTGCCTCAGTGCCTCAGTGTTTCAGTGTTTCAGTGTTTCAGTGCCTCAGTGTTTCAGTGCCTCAGTGTTTCAGTGCCTCAGGGTTTCAGGGTTTCAGTGCCTCAGTGTTTCAGTGTTTCAGTGTTTCAGTGTTTCAGTGCCTCAGTGTTTCAGTGCCTCAGTGTTTCAGTGTTTCAGTGTTTCATTCCTCAGTGCCTCAGTGTTTCAGTGCCTCAGTGTCTCAGTGTTTCAGTGCCTCAGTGTTTCAGTGTTTCAGTGCCTCAGTGTTTCAGTGCCTCAGTGCCTCAGTGTTTCAGGGTTTCAGTGTTTCAGTGCCTCAGTGTTTCAGTGTTTCAGTGTTTCAGTGCCTCAGTGTTTCAGTGTTTCAGTGCCTCAGTGCCTCAGTGTTTCAGTGTTTCAGTGCCTCAGTGCCTCAGTGTTTCAGTGTTTCAGTGTTTCAGTGCCTCAGTGTTTCAGTGCCTCAGTGTTTCAGTGCCTCAGGGTTTCAGGGTTTCAGTGCCTCAGTGTTTCAGTGTTTCAGTGCCTCAGTGTTTCAGTGTTTCAGTGCCTCAGTGTTTCAGTGCCTCAGTGTTTCAGTGTTTCAGTGCCTCAGTGTTTCAGTGTTTCAGGGTTTCAGTGTTTCATGGTTTCAGTGTTTCATGGTTTCAGTGTTTCAGTGCCTCAGTGTTTCAGTGTTTCATTCCTCAGTGCCTCAGTGTTTCAGTGTTTCAGTGCCTCAGTGTTTCAGTGTCTCAGTGTTTCAGTGCCTCAGTGTTTCAGTGCCTCAGAGTTTCAGTGCCTCAGTGTTTCAGTGTTTCAGGGTTTCAGTGTTTCATGGTTTCAGTGTTTCATGGTTTCAGTGTTTCAGTGCCTCAGTGTTTCAGTGTTTCATTCCTCAGTGCCTCAGTGTTTCAGTGTTTCAGTGCCTCAGTGTTTCAGTGTCTCAGTGTTTCAGTGCCTCAGTGTTTCAGTGCCTCAGTGTTTCATTGCCTCAGTGTTTCAGTGTTTCAGTGCCTCAGTGTTTCAGGGTTTCAGTGTTTCATGGTTTCAGTGTTTCAGTGTTTCAGTGCCTCAGTGTTTCAGTGCCTCAGGGTTTCAGTGTTTCAGTGTTTCAGTGCCTCAGTGTTTCAGTGTTACAGTGCCTCAGTGTTTCAGTGCCTCAGTGTTTCAGTGTTTCAGTGCCTCAGTGTTTCAGTGCCTCAGTGTTTCAGTGCCTCAGTGTTTCAGTGTTTCAGTGCCTCAGTGTTTCAGGGTTTCAGTGATTCCTGGTTTCAGTGTTTCAGTGCCTCAGTGTTTCAGTGCCTCAGTGTTTCAGTGCCTCAGTGTTTCAGAGTTTCAGTGCCTCAGTGTTTCATTGTTTCAGTGCCTCAGTGTTTCAGTGCCTCAGTGTTTCAGGGTTTCAGTGTTTCATGGTTTCAGTGTTTCAGTGCCTCAGTGTTTCAGTGTTTCAGTGCCTCAGGGTTTCAGTGTTTCAGTGTTTCAGTGCCTCAGTGTTTCAGTGCCTCAGTGTTTCAGTGTTTCAGTGCCTCAGTGTTTCAGTGTTTCAGTGCCTCAGTGTTTCAGTGTTTCAGTGTTTCAGTGCCTCAGTGTTTCAGTGTTTCAGTGCCTCAGTGTTTCAGTGCCTCAGTGTTTCAGTGTTTCAGTGCCTCAGTGTTTCAGTGTTTCAGTGCCTCAGTGTTTCAGTGTTTCAGTGTTTCAGAGCCTCAGTGCCTCAGTGTTTCAGTGCCTCAGTGCCTCAGTGTTTCAGTGTTTCAGTGCCTCAGTGTTTCAGTGTTTCAGTGCATCAGTTTTTCAGTGCCTCATGGTTTCAGTGTTTCAGTGTTTCAGTGCCTCAGTGTTTCAGTGCCTCAGTGCCTCAGTGTTTCAGTCCCTCAGTGTTTCAGTGTTTCAGTGCCTCAGTGTTTCAGTGCCTCAGTGTTTCAGTGTTTCATGGTTTCAGTGTTTCAGTGCCTCAGTGTTTCAGTGTTTCAGTGCCTCAGTGTTTCAGTGCCTCAGTGTTTCAGTGTTTCAGTGCCTCAGTGTTTCAGTGCCTCAGGGTTTCAGTGTTTCAGTGCCTCAGTGTTTCAGTGTTTCAGTGCCTCAGTGTTTCAGTGTTTCAGTGCCTCAGTGTTTCAGTGCCTCAGGGTTTCAGTGTTTCAGTGTTTCAGTGCCTCAGTGTTTCAGTGTTTCAGTGCCTCAGTGTTTCAGTGTTTCAGTGCCTCAGTGTTTCAGTGTTTCAGTGTTTCAGTGCCTCAGTGTTTCAGTGCCTCAGTGTTTCAGTGTTTCAGTGCCTCAGTGTTTCAGGGTTTCAGTGTTTCAGTGTTTCAGTGTTTCAGTGCCTCAGTGTTTCAGTGCCTCAGTGTTTCAGAGTTTCAGTGCCTCAGTGCCTCAGTGTTTCAGTGCCTCAGTGTTTCAGTGCCTCAGTGTTTCAGGGTTTCAGTGTTTCATGGTTTCAGTGTTTCAGTGTTTCAGTGCCTCAGTGTTTCAGTGTTTCAGTGCCTCAGTGTTTCAGTGTTTCAGTGTTTCAGTGCCTCAGTGTTTCACTGTTTCAGTGCCTCAGTGTTTCAGTGCCTCAGTGTTTCAGTGCCTCAGTGTTTCAGTGTTTCAGTGCCTCAGTGTTTCAGTGTTTCAGTGTTTCAGTGCCTCAGTGTTTCAGTGTTTCAGTGCCTCAGTGTTTCAGTGCCTCAGTGTTTCAGTGTTTCAGTGCCTCAGTGTTTCAGTGTTTCAGTGCCTCAGTGTTTCAGTGCCTCAGTGTTTCAGTGCCTCAGTGCCTCAGTGTTTCAGTGTTTCAGTGCCTCAGTGCCTCAGTGTTTCAGTGTTTCAGTGCCTCAGTGTTTCAGTGCCTCATGGTTTCAGTGTTTCAGTGTTTCAGTGCCTCAGTGTTTCAGTGCCTCAGTGCCTCAGTGTTTCAGTCCCTCAGTGTTTCAGTGTTTCAGTGCCTCAGTGTTTCAGTGTTTCAGTGCCTCAGTCTTTCAGTGCCTCAGTGTTTCAGTGTTTCAGTGCCTCAGTGTTTCAGTGTTTCAGTGCCTCAGTGTTTCAGTGCCTCAGTGTTTCAGTGTTTCAGTGCCTCAGTGTTTCAGTGCCTCAGGGTTTCAGTGTTTCAGTGTTTCAGTGCCTCAGTGTTTCAGTGCCTTAGTGCCTCAGTGTTTCGGTGCCTCAGTGTTTCAGTGTTTCGGTGCCTCAGTGTTTCAGTGCCTCAGTGTTTCAGTGCCTCAGTGTTTCAGTGTTTCAGTGCCTCAGTGTTTCAGTGTTTCAGTGCCTCAGTGTTTCAGTGCCTCAGTGTTTCAGTGTTTCAGTGCCTCAGTGTTTCAGGGTTTCAGTGTTTCATGGTTTCAGTGTTTCAGTGCCTCAGTGTTTCAGTGTTTCAGTGCCTCAGTGTTTCAGTGCCTCAGTGT
The DNA here is from genome assembly GCF_027358585.1 of Pangasianodon hypophthalmus. Lineage (NCBI taxonomy): Eukaryota > Metazoa > Chordata > Actinopteri > Siluriformes > Pangasiidae > Pangasianodon > Pangasianodon hypophthalmus. Next base: position 264,303 of record NC_069726.1, on the reverse strand, counting down.
TTCAGGGTTTCAGTGTTTCAGTGTTTCAGTGCCTCAGTGTTTCAGTGCCTTAGTGCCTCAGTGTTTCAGAGCCTCAGTGTTTCAGTGTTTCAGTGCCTCAGTGTTTCAGTGCCTCAGTGTTTCAGTGCCTCAGTGTTTCAGTGTTTCAGTGCCTCAGTGTTTCAGTGTTTCAGTGTTTCAGTGCCTCAGTGTTTCAGTGCCTCAGTGTTTCAGTGCCTCAGTGTTTCAGGGTTTCAGTGTTTCATGGTTTCAGTGTTTCAGTGCCTCAGTGTTTCAGTGTTTCAGTGCCTCAGGGTTTCAGTGTTTCAGTGTTTCAGTGCCTCAGTGTTTCAGTGTTTCAGTGCCTCAGTGTTTCAGTGCCTCAGTGTTTCAGTGTTTCAGTGCCTCAGTGTTTCAGTGTTTCAGTGCCTCAGTGTTTCAGTGTTTCAGTGTTTCAGTGTTTCAGTGCCTCAGTGTTTCAGTGTTTCAGTGCCTCAGTGTTTCAGTGCCTCAGTGTTTCAGTGTTTCAGTGCCTCAGTGTTTCAGTGCCTCAGTGCCTCAGTGTTTCAGTCCCTCAGTGTTTCAGTGTTTCAGTGCCTCAGTGTTTCAGTGTTTCAGTGCCTCAGTCTTTCAGTGCCTCAGTGTTTCAGTGTTTCAGTGCCTCAGTGTTTCAGTGTTTCAGTGCCTCAGTGTTTCAGTGCCTCAGTGTTTCAGTGTTTCAGTGCCTCAGTGTTTCAGTGCCTCAGGGTTTCAGTGTTTCAGTGTTTCAGTGCCTCAGTGTTTCAGTGCCTCAGTGTTTCAGTGTTTCAGTGCCTCAGTGTTTCAGTGCCTCAGGGTTTCAGTGTTTCAGTGTTTCAGTGCCTCAGTGTTTCAGTGCCTTAGTGCCTCAGTGTTTCGGTGCCTCAGTGTTTCAGTGTTTCAGTGCCTCAGTGTTTCAGTGCCTCAGGGTTTCAGTGTTTCAGTGTTTCAGTGCCTCAGTGTTTCAGTGCCTTAGTGCCTCAGTGTTTCGGTGCCTCAGTGTTTCAGTGTTTCAGTGTTTCAGTGCCTCAGTGTTTCAGTGCCTCAGTGTTTCAGTGTTTCAGTGCCTCAGTGTTTCAGTGTTTCAGTGCCTCAGTGTTTCAGTGTTTCAGTGCCTCAGTGTTTCAGTGCCTCAGTGTTTCAGTGTTTCAGTGCCTCAGTGTTTCAGGGTTTCAGTGTTTCATGGTTTCAGTGTTTCAGTGCCTCAGTGTTTCAGTGTTTCAGTGCCTCAGTGTTTCAGTGCCTCAGGGTTTCAGGGTTTCAGTGTTTCAGTGTTTCAGTGCCTCAGTGTTTCAGTGCCTTAGTGCCTCAGTGTTTCAGAGCCTCAGTGTTTCAGTGTTTCAGTGCCTCAGTGTTTCAGTGCCTCAGTGTTTCAGTGCCTCAGTGTTTCAGTGTTTCAGTGCCTCAGTGTTTCAGTGTTTCAGTGCCTCAGTGTTTCAGTGCCTCAGTGTCTCAGTGTTTCAGTGCCTCAGGGTTTCAGTGTTTCAGTGTTTCAGTGTTTCAGTGTTTCAGTGCCTCAGTGTTTCAGTGTTTCAGTGCCTCAGTGTTTCAGTGTTTCAGAGCCTCAGTGCCTCAGTGTTTCAGTGCCTCAGTGTTTCAGTGCCTCATGGTTTCAGTGTTTCAGTGCCTCAGGGTTTCAGTGTTTCAGTGCCTCAGTGTTTCAGTGCCTCAGTGTTTCAGTCCCTCAGTGTTTCAGTGTTTCAGTGCCTCAGTGTTTCAGTGTTTCAGTGCCTCAGTGTTTCAGTGCCTCAGTGTTTCAGTGCCTCAGTGTTTCAGTGTTTCAGTGCCTCAGTGTTTCAGTGCCTCAGTGTTTCAGTGTTTCAGTGCCTCAGTGTTTCAGTGCCTCAGGGATTCAGTGTTTCAGTGTTTCAGTGCCTCAGTGTTTCAGTGTTTCAGTGCCTCAGTGTTTCAGTGCCTCAGTGTTTCAGTGCCTCAGTGTTTCAGTGTTTCAGTGCCTCAGTGTTTCAGTGTTTCAGTGCCTCAGTGTTTCAGTGCCTCAGTGTTTCAGGGTTTCAGTGTTTCATGGTTTCAGTGTTTCAGTGCCTCAGTGTTTCAGTGTTTCAGTGCCTCAGTGTTTCAGTGCCTCAGGGTTTCAGGCTTTCAGTGTTTCAGTGTTTCAGTGCCTCAGTGTTTCAGTGCCTTAGTGCCTCAGTGTTTCAGAGCCTCAGTGTTTCAGTGTTTCAGTGCCTCAGTGTTTCAGTGCCTCAGTGTTTCAGTGTTTCAGTGCCTCAGTGTTTCAGTGTTTCAGTGTTTCAGTGCCTCAGTGTTACAGTGCCTCAGTGTCTCAGTGTTTCAGTGCCTCAGGGTTTCAGTGTTTCAGTGTTTCAGTGCCTCAGTGTTTCAGTGTTTCAGTGCCTCAGTGTTTCAGTGCCTCAGTGTTTCAGTGTTTCAGTGCCTCAGTGTTTCAGTGTTTCAGTGTTTCAGTGCCTCAGTGTTTCAGTGCCTCAGTGTTTCAGTGCCTCAGTGTTTCAGTGTTTCAGTGCCTCAGTGTTTCAGGGTTTCAGTGTTTCATGGTTTCAGTGTTTCAGTGCCTCAGTGTTTCAGTGCCTCAGTGTTTCAGTGCCTCAGTGTTTCAGAGTTTCAGTGCCTCAGTGTTTCAGTGTTTCAGTGTTTCAGTGCCTCAGTGTTTCAGTGCCTCAGTGTTTCAGTGCCTCAGTGTTTCAGTGTTTCAGTGCCTCAGTGTTTCAGGGTTTCAGTGTTTCATGGTTTCAGTGTTTCAGTGCCTCAGTGTTTCAGTGCCTCAGTGTTTCAGTGCCTCAGTGTTTCAGAGTTTCAGTGCCTCAGTGTTTCAGTGTTTCAGTGCCTCAGTGTTTCAGTGCCTCAGTGTTTCAGTGCCTCAGTGTTTCAGGGTTTCAGTGTTTCATGGTTTCAGTGTTTCAGTGCCTCAGTGTTTCAGTGTTTCAGTGCCTCAGTGTTTCAGTGTTTCAGTGTTTCAGTGCCTCAGTGTTTCAGTGCCTCAGTGTTTCAGTGCCTCAGTGTTTCAGTGTTTCAGTGCCTCAGTGTTTCAGTGTTTCAGTGCCTCAGTGTTTCAGTGTTTCAGTGCCTCAGTGTTTCAGTGCCTCAGTGTTTCAGTGTTTCAGTGCCTCAGTGTTTCAGTGTTTCAGTGCCTCAGTGTTTCAGTGTTTCAGTGTTTCAGAGCCTCAGTGCCTCAGTGTTTCAGTGCCTCAGTGCCTCAGTGTTTCAGTGTTTCAGTGCCTCAGTGTTTCAGTGTTTCAGTGCCTCAGTGTTTCAGTGCCTCATGGTTTCAGTGTTTCAGTGTTTCAGTGCCTCAGTGTTTCAGTGCCTCAGTGCCTCAGTGTTTCAGTCCCTCAGTGTTTCAGTGTTTCAGTGCCTCAGTGTTTCAGTGTTTCAGTGCCTCAGTGTTTCAGTGCCTCAGTGTTTCAGTGTTTCAGTGCCTCAGTGTTTCAGTGCCTCAGTGTTTCAGTGTTTCAGTGCCTCAGTGTTTCAGTGCCTCAGTGTTTCAGTGTTTCAGTGCCTCAGTGTTTCAGTGCCTCAGTGCCTCAGTGTTTCAGTCCCTCAGTGTTTCAGTGTTTCAGTGCCTCAGTGTTTCAGTGTTTCAGTGCCTCAGTCTTTCAGTGCCTCAGTGTTTCAGTGTTTCAGTGCCTCAGTGTTTCAGTGTTTCAGTGCCTCAGTGTTTCAGTGCCTCAGTGTTTCAGTGTTTCAGTGCCTCAGTGTTTCAGTGCCTCAGGGTTTCAGTGTTTCAGTGTTTCAGTGCCTCAGTGTTTCAGTGCCTCAGTGTTTCAGTGTTTCAGTGCCTCAGTGTTTCAGTGCCTCAGGGTTTCAGTGTTTCAGTGTTTCAGTGCCTCAGTGTTTCAGTGCCTTAGTGCCTCAGTGTTTCGGTGCCTCAGTGTTTCAGTGTTTCAGTGCCTCAGTGTTTCAGTGCCTCAGGGTTTCAGTGTTTCAGTGTTTCAGTGCCTCAGTGTTTCAGTGCCTTAGTGCCTCAGTGTTTCGGTGCCTCAGTGTTTCAGTGTTTCAGTGTTTCAGTGCCTCAGTGTTTCAGTGCCTCAGTGTTTCAGTGTTTCAGTGCCTCAGTGTTTCAGTGTTTCAGTGCCTCAGTGTTTCAGTGTTTCAGTGCCTCAGTGTTTCAGTGCCTCAGTGTTTCAGTGTTTCAGTGCCTCAGTGTTTCAGGGTTTCAGTGTTTCATGGTTTCAGTGTTTCAGTGCCTCAGTGTTTCAGTGTTTCAGTGCCTCAGTGTTTCAGTGCCTCAGGGTTTCAGGGTTTCAGTGTTTCAGTGTTTCAGTGCCTCAGTGTTTCAGTGCCTTAGTGCCTCAGTGTTTCAGAGCCTCAGTGTTTCAGTGTTTCAGTGCCTCAGTGTTTCAGTGCCTCAGTGTTTCAGTGCCTCAGTGTTTCAGTGTTTCAGTGCCTCAGTGTTTCAGTGTTTCAGTGCCTCAGTGTTTCAGTGCCTCAGTGTCTCAGTGTTTCAGTGCCTCAGGGTTTCAGTGTTTCAGTGTTTCAGTGTTTCAGTGTTTCAGTGCCTCAGTGTTTCAGTGTTTCAGTGCCTCAGTGTTTCAGTGTTTCAGAGCCTCAGTGCCTCAGTGTTTCAGTGCCTCAGTGTTTCAGTGCCTCATGGTTTCAGTGTTTCAGTGCCTCAGGGTTTCAGTGTTTCAGTGCCTCAGTGTTTCAGTGCCTCAGTGTTTCAGTCCCTCAGTGTTTCAGTGTTTCAGTGCCTCAGTGTTTCAGTGTTTCAGTGCCTCAGTGTTTCAGTGCCTCAGTGTTTCAGTGCCTCAGTGTTTCAGTGTTTCAGTGCCTCAGTGTTTCAGTGCCTCAGTGTTTCAGTGTTTCAGTGCCTCAGTGTTTCAGTGCCTCAGGGATTCAGTGTTTCAGTGTTTCAGTGCCTCAGTGTTTCAGTGTTTCAGTGCCTCAGTGTTTCAGTGCCTCAGTGTTTCAGTGCCTCAGTGTTTCAGTGTTTCAGTGCCTCAGTGTTTCAGTGTTTCAGTGCCTCAGTGTTTCAGTGCCTCAGTGTTTCAGGGTTTCAGTGTTTCATGGTTTCAGTGTTTCAGTGCCTCAGTGTTTCAGTGTTTCAGTGCCTCAGTGTTTCAGTGCCTCAGGGTTTCAGGCTTTCAGTGTTTCAGTGTTTCAGTGCCTCAGTGTTTCAGTGCCTTAGTGCCTCAGTGTTTCAGAGCCTCAGTGTTTCAGTGTTTCAGTGCCTCAGTGTTTCAGTGCCTCAGTGTTTCAGTGTTTCAGTGCCTCAGTGTTTCAGTGTTTCAGTGTTTCAGTGCCTCAGTGTTACAGTGCCTCAGTGTCTCAGTGTTTCAGTGCCTCAGGGTTTCAGTGTTTCAGTGTTTCAGTGCCTCAGTGTTTCAGTGTTTCAGTGCCTCAGTGTTTCAGTGCCTCAGTGTTTCAGTGTTTCAGTGCCTCAGTGTTTCAGTGTTTCAGTGTTTCAGTGCCTCAGTGTTTCAGTGCCTCAGTGTTTCAGTGCCTCAGTGTTTCAGTGTTTCAGTGCCTCAGTGTTTCAGGGTTTCAGTGTTTCATGGTTTCAGTGTTTCAGTGCCTCAGTGTTTCAGTGCCTCAGTGTTTCAGTGCCTCAGTGTTTCAGAGTTTCAGTGCCTCAGTGTTTCAGTGTTTCAGTGTTTCAGTGCCTCAGTGTTTCAGTGCCTCAGTGTTTCAGTGCCTCAGTGTTTCAGTGTTTCAGTGCCTCAGTGTTTCAGGGTTTCAGTGTTTCATGGTTTCAGTGTTTCAGTGCCTCAGTGTTTCAGTGCCTCAGTGTTTCAGTGCCTCAGTGTTTCAGAGTTTCAGTGCCTCAGTGTTTCAGTGTTTCAGTGCCTCAGTGTTTCAGTGCCTCAGTGTTTCAGTGCCTCAGTGTTTCAGGGTTTCAGTGTTTCATGGTTTCAGTGTTTCAGTGCCTCAGTGTTTCAGTGTTTCAGTGCCTCAGTGTTTCAGTGTTTCAGTGTTTCAGTGCCTCAGTGTTTCAGTGCCTCAGTGTTTCAGTGCCTCAGTGTTTCAGTGTTTCAGTGCCTCAGTGTTTCAGTGTTTCAGTGCCTCAGTGTTTCAGTGTTTCAGTGCCTCAGTGTTTCAGTGCCTCAGTGTTTCAGTGTTTCAGTGCCTCAGTGTTTCAGTGTTTCAGTGCCTCAGTGTTTCAGTGTTTCAGTGTTTCAGAGCCTCAGTGCCTCAGTGTTTCAGTGCCTCAGTGCCTCAGTGTTTCAGTGTTTCAGTGCCTCAGTGTTTCAGTGTTTCAGTGCCTCAGTGTTTCAGTGCCTCATGGTTTCAGTGTTTCAGTGTTTCAGTGCCTCAGTGTTTCAGTGCCTCAGTGCCTCAGTGTTTCAGTCCCTCAGTGTTTCAGTGTTTCAGTGCCTCAGTGTTTCAGTGTTTCAGTGCCTCAGTGTTTCAGTGCCTCAGTGTTTCAGTGTTTCAGTGCCTCAGTGTTTCAGTGCCTCAGTGTTTCAGTGTTTCAGTGCCTCAGTGTTTCAGTGCCTCAGGGTTTCAGTGTTTCAGTGTTTCAGTGCCTCAGTGTTTCAGTGCCTCAGTGTTTCAGTGCCTCAGTGTTTCGGTGCCTCAGTGTTTCAGTGTTTCAGTGCCTCAGTGTTTCAGTGCCTCAGTGTTTCAGTGCCTCAGTGTTTCAGTGCCTCAGTGTTTCAGTGCCTCAGTGTTTCAGTGTTTCAGTGCCTCAGTGTTTCAGTGTTTCAGTGCCTCAGTGTTTCAGTGCCTCAGTGTTTCAGTGTTTCAGTGCCTCAGTGTTTCAGGGTTTCAGTGTTTCATGGTTTCAGTGTTTCAGTGCCTCAGTGTTTCAGTGTTTCAGTGCCTCAGTGTTTCAGTGCCTCAGGGTTACAGTGTTTCAGTGTTTCAGTGCCTCAGTGTTTCAGTGCCTTAGTGCCTCAGTGTTTCAGAGCCTCAGTGTTTCAGTGTTTCAGTGCCTCAGTGTTTCAATGCCTCAGTGTTTCAGTGTTTCAGTGCCTCAGTGTTTCAGTGTTTCAGTGTTTCAGTGCCTCAGTGTTTCAGTGCCTCAGTGTTTCAGTGTTTCAGTGCCTCAGTGTTTCATTGTTTCAGTGTTTCAGTGCCTCAGTGTTTCAGTGCCTCAGTGTTTCAGTGTTTCAGTGCCTCAGTGTTTCAGTGTTTCAATGCCTCAGTGTTTCAGTGTTTCAGTGCCTCAGTGTTTCAGGGTTTCAGTGTTTCATGGTTTCAGTGTTTCAGTGCCTCAGTGTTTCAGTGTTTCAGTGCCTCAGTGTTTCAGTGCCTCAGGGTTTCAGGGTTTCAGTGTTTCAGTGTTTCAGTGCCTCAGTGTTTCAGTGTTTCAGTGCCTCAGTGTTTCAGTGCCTCAGTGTTTCAGTGCCTTAGTGCCTCAGTGTTTCAGAGCCTCAGTGTTTCAGTGTTTCAGTGCCTCAGTGTTTCAGTGTTTCAGTGCCTCAGTGTTTCAGTGCCTCAGTGTTTCAGTGTTTCAGTGCCTCAGTGTTTCAGTGTTTCAGTGCCTCAGTGTTTCAGTGCCTCAGTGTTTCAGTGTTTCAGTGCCTCAGTGTTTCAGTGCCTCAGTGTTTCAGTGTTTCAGTGTTTCAGTGCCTCAGTGTTTCAGTGTTTCAGTGCCTCAGTGTTTCAGTGCCTCAGTGTTTCAGTGTTTCAGTGCCTCAGTGTTTCAGTGTCTCAGTGTTTCAGTGCCTCAGTGTTTCAGTGTTTCAGTGCCTCAGTGTTTCAGTGCCTCAGTGTTTCAGTGTTTCAGTTCCTCAGTGTTTCAGTGTTTCAGTGTTTCAGTGCCTCAGTGTTTCAGTGTTTCAGTGCCTCAGTGTTTCAGTGCCTCAGTGTTTCAGTGCCTCAGTGCCTCAGTGTTTCAGTGCCTCAGTGTTTCAGTGTTTCAGTGCCTCAGTGTTTCAGTGCCTCAGTGTTTCAGTGCCTCAGTGTTTCAGTGTTTCAGTGCCTCAGTGTTTCAGTGCCTCAGTGTTTCAGTGCCTCAGTGTTTCAGTGCCTCAGTGCCTCAGTGTTTCAGTGCCTCAGTGTTTCAGTGCCTCAGTGTTTCAGTGTTTCAGTGCCTCAGTGTTTCAGTGCCTCAGTGTTTCAGTGCCTCAGTGTTTCAGTGTTTCAGTGTTTCAGTGCCTCAGTGTTTCAGTGCCTCAGTGTTTCAGTGCCTCAGTGCCTCAGTGTTTCAGTGCCTCAGTGTTTCAGTGCCTCAGTGTTTCAGTGTTTCAGTGCCTCAGTGTTTCAGTGCCTCAGTGTTTCAGTGCCTCAGTGTTTCAGTGTTTCAGTGTTTCAATGCCTCAGTGCTGTTTTCCATCTCACACTCGTCTACCTTCAGGATTGCAACGACTCGTCTTTATTTTCATCTTTCTTTTACTTTTTTCTTTTGTCTTTGAACTATGCAGCGTGTCTCTCACAGTCTTTCACATGGTCTTTTCATCACGTGTGCTAGAGTTTAGGTTCGAACTCATATCCCGCGTCCCCGAGTCTCCCTGAGTCCAGCTCATCATCACTGCTCTCTTCCTCCAATGGAATAAATCTGAGTCACTGTCTTTACAAGTCTACAAGTTTGTAAACCATTACTGAAGTCAGTAAAAAATAAGAACAAAGAAGCAAATTACAAATAAATCCAACAACAAAGATAAAAATGAAATAAACAGCATTAATTTTTTCAGGTACTGAAATAACAGTAATATTGAAGTCAGAAATACTACAGAAATTGAATAAAGCAATCAAATGTAAAAATAAAACACTGCATCTTCACTGTATGAATTAAATATACACTGATTAAAGCTATGAAAGAGCAGCGAGGGATTTTCTTCTTCATTTGTTTGAGTAACAGCAGCTGCTGTCACTTTAAGACCTAATGCACAGATCCAACACACTGCTACACACCCCATCTTCTCCCGGGACCATTTATCATATTTCTTAGAAAGTAAGGATTAAGTGAGTAAAATATCAGATTAGAGTTTAATAGGTGATAAAATAAAGACATGCAGAGTTACTGCCCTGTGTGTGTGTGTGTGTGTGTGTGTGTCACTCGAGTGTTTCTATTTCAGAACTTCAACACTTTTAGCAAAGGGGATTAACTAAAGTAACCAAAGGTCATTATGCACACACACACACACACACACACACACAATTTAGAAGAGCAATTAGTAAAATCAACTCTGTGTTTATTTATTTATTTATTGCTTTCTGCTTGGTCGTCAGGTGTTGATTAGTTTTCTATAACAGCAGCTCTGACAGTAGTGCAGGTTTATATTAATGCGCTCGCTCTAATACGTTATCGTTTTTATAGTAACAGCTCATTCACAGGGACGTGTACAGCGCACGCTCCACATAAACGTGTGTGATCGTTGGCGTTTTGTAAGGAGATGTTTATTTAACGTTGATGGAAGGAGTCTCCAGTGTCAGCGCTTTGTAACAGTCAGAGGTGAAGCTGGAACTGTAAGTTTTCCGACGTCTTCAGGACAGAGGAGTTTACGCTTCTTTGCGGTTTCTCACTAACATGCGGAACAAGCTGCGATTTTTGGTTTTTTTGT
>NC_069726.1:239881-244881 GCF_027358585.1 Pangasianodon hypophthalmus | reverse complement strand
AGTGAGTACAGAAGGAACTGCTGCTGAGTGAGATGGTTTCCATTTCACTGCTCGTCCTGATAAATCGACTCTGAGACTTAATCAGTTACCGCTGAAGCAGTTTGGTGTTCAGTTTAGAGCGAGTTCTGATCATCAGCACAGCGTCAGCGTGTGGGTCGGTTTCCACTCACACACTGAGAACATGCTGTAGAGCACTCACTCCATCTTCACCACAGATGAATGTGTACAGATGTCTGTCATCTACAGAGAAGAATTTGTAGAAAATATAAAGAGTCTTTAATAAATGTAGGTCGAGACTGAAAATATCATCTAGAACCCAAGATATGGTTCCTGAAGGACAGAACATTCAGAGAGAGCAGGACCGCTGAGATGCTGTCAGTAACGGAGGACGAGCAGGACATAAAAGTCCAGTAATGTAATAATTATACATATTAAAAAAAAAAAGGAGATAATGTTCCACTTTCATCAGACTCACTACACCGCTCTAATCCCATAATCACTAAATAAAGTGTGTGAGAGATTATTTACGCTTCACTCTGCACTAAACTGGACTCTTCCTCATCTCTGAGTGGAACCTAGTGTACTTTAGTGCCTTTAGAGCCGTATTCAGAGTTCCGTCTGTGCAGTGTGTGCACGTCTTACAGCAAAGACAAAAACAAAACTCTATTTCCTTCAGTCTGCGTGTCCTACTGCTTTTTTTTCGGGTTTAAAGGAGAGGGTTTGTGTTTAAAGGCGGGGGTCTAGACACTATTGAAAAACTGTCTTTTTATTATAGCGATATCTGGCAACCGCAGAGGTGTGAACTACATGCAGGTGATTTTAATCTGAATGTGGAGCTCAGAAAATCCACTGAAGCAGCTGCGTAACCGACTCTGAATACCAGGAACTTTCCTCACATAAACACTGACGCAACTTTTGGACTTTTGGCCGAATCTGAACACGACCCGTGTTAATCTTTTACCTGAGAAAGTTCATACAGTGGACCTTTACAGCTGTTCTCTCCAAAAGCTAATTAAAATGTACCAGTGGTTCTGAAGGTCCAGTTTCCAAGTTAAAGATAATAAAGGTAAAAAACGTGCACTTGAGGGAGTGGCTTGTTTATTAATGGTGGCACGTGGCATTTCCCACTGCGCTGAGCTTTACATGCACTTTTATTGGAAACGTTGCTGTTGGTTTTGAAACCTGATGCGTGACTCCGGCTCATTAACGCGGTGTAAGTCGTTCACTTTCACATGTTCATTACGAGGTTTTTATATAATTTCTGATTTCAGTTCCAGGTCTTTCTGGCTTCCTTTTCATTCTCTCTGTGTTTTTTTTCTCAGTTTTTCCATTTAGATCTGTTTTCTCTTGTTTTTGTTTTTGAGTTTGTGGCGATGAATCTTTAATATAATAAAGTTGTAAAGCTGTAATGATGTTTGTGTTAAACGCTGATGGATGAAGTGTGTCACACAGGCCTCCTCTTTTACTTCCTGGTTTTTCCACAGTTTTTGTATCCAGTGGTGCTTTAGCTCCGCCCCCAACCACACCTTCTGATTATAGTCTCCACCTGTTGCTTCTAATGAGCTTTACTGTGTGTTTTGTGAAGCTGCGTTTCTTGTTTAAGAGTTTAAGAGTTTGAGCTTCTGGTCTCGTGTGTTTCAGGATTAGTTTTGAACCCAGACTCATGTTCAGTTTATGATCTCAGTCGGTGTTTATGGATCGTTTGTAGGTGAGCCGTGACGGAGTGAGCGAGTGGACTCATCTTCTCGCCCCCGTGTGTTTAGAAGGAGTTTAATTCGGGATGAATGAGCGGATCAGGACGCTTTAAGCTCACTGCAGCACACGGGCCTCGTCTCATTTACAGCAGACTCTCACAGCAGCATCTCGGAGGCGTCCGAAGAGAAAACACACAGAGTCATGAATAAACTGTCAGCGAAGGTCTCTCCGTGCTCCACACCTCCACCTGCCACACTGCACACGGCCTCCACCTCAGGTACGACCCGGCGGTGTTTAATTCGCTCTCAGATAAAAAGAGTCTTTTAATGAGATTACACACTGGAGGGTTTGATTTTCTCCCTTTAGCATCTTTCATTTAGTTTCTTACAGGATTTAAAGACCTGTCTTCAGGACTGTTGTGAGATGTGAAGTTCACTACAGCGGTGATATTTAGCATATAAAAGTGTAGAACTCAGAAAGCACTGTGTTTATATGTTTAATTTTACTCCACTTTACAGCATCACATTCAGTGTGTTCATGTTTCTGTGGAATTATTCCCGTACAGAAATGAGATAAACTGGGTTTAAAGTACGCGTGTGAGTGACGTGCCTCCCTCAGGGCCGTGATCTGCGTAAACTCTGGATGTGTTTATTTCTCTTTCTGTCTGTGCAGAGGCTGACGTGAGGAGTGAGGAGTGTGTGTCGGTGCAGGACTCGGGGCCGAGCGAGGGTCCGTGTCGGTGTCCGGTCAGGGCGATGCTGCGGTTAGCGGCGGGCGTGGTGATGGGTGTCGGCATGGCGACGGCGTGGGTGTGGGCGGCTCACAGCGCTAAACAAACTCTCACACACTTTAACGCTCCTTTTTTCATCTTTTGGTTCTGCAGCATCTGGAACCTGCTGATGTTCCCTCTGTATTACGCCGGACATTTACTGACAGAGAAACACAGAGAGACGCCCTCAGCTCGGTTCAGGTCAGTTACAGAGCAGGTAACTCATCAGAGTGTGAGTTATCAGAGTGATGAGTGGGATGAGTTATCAGAGTGTGAGTTATCAGAGTGATGAGTGGGATGAGTTATCAGAGTGTGAGTTATCAGAGTGATGAGTGGGATGAGTTATCAGAGTGATGAGTTATCAGAGTGATGAGTTATCAGAGTGTGAGTTATCAGAGTGATGAGTTATGAGTGTAATTACACTGTAATACTGCAGTAATCTTCATGTTATAGCACCTCTGTGTGTGTGTTATATACGATAGTTTTTTTATTTATTGTGATAATTCAGACATTAATAAACATATCAGTGATGAATATTACAGCTGGAGTTTATAAGGCAGCGTTTAAATTAAAGTGAAAACAAAGCTGCTCATTTAATTTCATTTTAATTAAATTTAAATGTCTCTAAAGCTGATTAGTGCTAATCTGATTTTAAAAGCTAATTCTGTCAGATTAATGTGGAGCTAAACAAACACCCGCACGTCGTCTCTTAAACACCTCGTCTCTTAAACACGTCGTCACTTAAACACGTCGTCACTTAAACACGTCGTCTCTTAAACACGCCGTCTCTTAAACACCTCGTCACTTAAACACGTCGTCTGTTAAACACGTCGTCACTTAAACACGTCGTCTCTTAAACACGCCGTCTCTTAAACACGCCGTCTCTTAAACACCTCGTCACTTAAACACCTCGTCACTTAAACACCTCGTCTCTTAAACACCTCGTCTCTTAAACACGTCGTCACTTAAACACGTCGTCTCTTAAACACCTCGTCACTTAAACACGTCGTCTGTTAAACACCTCGTCACTTAAACACGTCGTCTCTTAAACACCTCGTCACTTAAACACCTCGTCACTTAAACACCTCGTCTCTTAAACACCTCGTCTCTTAAACACGTCGTCACTTAAACACGTCGTCTCTTAAACACCTCGTCACTTAAACACCTCGTCACTTAAACACCTCGTCACTTAAACACCTCGTCACTTAAACACGTCGTCTGTTAAACACCTCGTCACTTAAACACGTCGTCTCTTAAACACCTCGTCACTTAAACACATCGTCACTTAAACACCTCGTCACTTAAACACGCCGTCACTTAAACACGTCGTCACTTAAACACGTCGTCTCTTAAACACCTCGTCACTTAAACACGTCGTCACTTAAACACCTCGTCACTTAAACACCTCGTCACTTAAACACGTCGTCTCTTAAACACGTCGTCACTTAAACACGTCGTCTGTTAAACACCTCGTCACTTAAACACCTCGTCACTTAAACACCTCGTCACTTAAACACCTCGTCACTTAAACACGTCGTCTCTTAAACACGTCGTCACTTAAACACGTCGTCTGTTAAACACCTCGTCACTTAAACACCTCGTCACTTAAACACGCCGTCACTTAAACACCTCGTCACTTAAACACCTCGTCACTTAAACACCTCGTCACTTAAACACCTCGTCACTTAAACACGTCGTCTCTTAAACACGTCGTCACTTAAACACCTCGTCTGTTAAACACCTCGTCACTTAAACACCTCGTCACTTAAACACCTCGTCACTTAAACACATCGTCACTTAAACACCTCGTCACTTAAACACCTCGTCTCTTAAACACGTCGTCTCTTAAACACGTCGTCTCTTAAACACCTCGTCACTTAAACACCTCGTCACTTAAACACGCCGTCACTTAAACACCTCGTCACTTAAACACGTCGTCACTTAAACACGCCGTCACTTAAACACCTCGTCACTTAAACACGTCGTCTCTTAAACACGCCGTCACTTAAACACCTCGTCACCTAAACACGCCGTCACTTAAACACCTCGTCTCTTAAACACGTCGTCACTTAAACACCTCGTCACTTAAACACCTCGTCACTTAAACACCTCGTCACTTAAACACATCGTCTCTTAAACACCTCGTCACTTAAACACCTCGTCACTTAAACACCTCGTCACTTAAACACGCCGTCACTTAAACACATCGTCTCTTAAACACCTCGTCACTTAAACACCTCCAGAATGTTGAAACCTGAACACTTTCATAAGCACATCATCAGCAGCTTCACATCAAAATAAAGTCTAAATTTTTAGAACTAAATTAGTAATAACATGGATAACATTATACTAACATCATAAACATGCTAATGTAAACGTGTGTGTGTGTGTGTGTGTGTGTGTGTAGGAGGTGTGTGCGGTTCCTGGGTGATGGGGAGGTGACAGTGAGGGTGTTGTTGCGGTTCTCCGCTCCGTTCTCCGTGTTCTGGAGTGTGTCGGGGTTCCTGTACCTGCGCGCTCTCAGCAGGACGTCAGT
>NC_069726.1:232381-234881 GCF_027358585.1 Pangasianodon hypophthalmus | reverse complement strand
TGTGAGCAGTGTGTGTGCAGTATGTGTGCAGTGTGAGTGAGCAGTGTGTTAGGGTGTGAGCAGTGTGTGTGCAGTGTGAGCAGTGTGGGTGAGCAGTGTGTTAGGGTGTGAGCAGTGTGTGTGCAGTGTGAGCGGTGTGGGTGAGCAGTGTGTTAGGGTGTGTGCAGTGTGTGTGCAGTGTGAGCGGTGTGGGTGTGCAGTGTGTTAGGGTGTGTGCAGTGTGTGTGCAGTGTGTGTGCAGTGTGAGCAGTGTGGGTGAGCAGTGTGTTAGGGTGTGAGCAGTGTGTGTGCAGTGTGAGCAGTGTGGGTGAGCAGTGTGTTAGGGTGTGAGCAGTGTGTGTGCAGTGTGTGCAGTGTGAGTGAGCAGTGTGTTAGGGTGTGAGCAGTGTGTGTGCAGTGTGTGTGCAGTGTGAGCAGTGTGGGTGAGCAGTGTGTTAGGGTGTGAGCAGTGTGTGTGCAGTGTGAGCGGTGTGGGTGAGCAGTGTGTTAGGGTGTGAGCAGTGTGTGTGCAGTGTGAGCAGTGTGGGTGAGCAGTGTGTTAGGGTGTGAGCAGTGTGTGTGCAGTGTGAGCGGTGTGGGTGAGCAGTGTGTTAGGGTGTGAGCAGTGTGTGTGCAGTGTGTTAGGGTGTGAGCAGTGTGTGTGCAGTGTGAGCGGTGTGAGTGAGCAGTGTGTTAGGGTGTGAGCAGTGTGTGTGCAGTGTGTGTGCAGTGTGAGCAGTGTGGGTGAGCAGTGTGTTAGGGTGTGAGCAGTGTGTGTGCAGTGTGAGCGGTGTGGGTGAGCAGTGTGTTAGGGTGTGAGCAGTGTGTGTGCAGTGTGAGCAGTGTGGGTGAGCAGTGTGTTAGGGTGTGAGCAGTGTGTGTGCAGTGTGAGCGGTGTGGGTGAGCAGTGTGTTAGGGTGTGAGCAGTGTGTGTGCAGTGTGTTAGGGTGTGAGCAGTGTGTGTGCAGTGTGAGCGGTGTGAGTGAGCAGTGTGTTAGGGTGTGAGCAGTGTGTGTGCAGTATGTGTGCAGTGTGTTAATTGTGAGTGAGCAGTGTGTTAGGGTGTGAGCAGTGTGTGTGCAGTATGTGTGCAGTGTGAGTGAGCAGTGTGTTAGGGTGTGTGCAGTGTGTGTGCAGTGTGAGCAGTGTGTGTGCAGTGTGAGTGGTGTGAGTGAGCAGTGTGTTAGGGTGTGAGCAGTGTGTGTGCAGTATGTGTGCAGTGTGAGTGAGCAGTGTGTTAGGGTGTGTGCAGTGTGTGTGCAGTGTGAGCAGTGTGTGAGCAGTGTGAGTGGTGTGAGTGAGCAGTGTGTTAGGGTGTGAGCAGTGTGTGTGCAGTGTGAGCAGTGTGTGTGCAGTGTGAGTGGTGTGAGTGAGCAGTGTGTTAGGGTGTGAGCAGTGTGTGTGCAGTGTGAGCAGTGTGTGTGTGCAGTGTGAGCGGTGTGGGTGAGCAGTGTGTGTGCAGTGTGTTAGGGTGTGAGCAGTGTGTGTGCAGTGTGTTAATTGTGAGTGAGCAGTGTGTGTGTGCAGTGTGAGCGGTGTGGGTGAGCAGTGTGTGTGCAGTGTGTTAGGGTGTGAGCAGTGTGTTAGGGTGTGTGCAGTGAGTGTGCAGTGTGTTAATTGTGAGTGAGCAGTGTGTGTGCAGTGTGAGTGGTGTGAGTGAGCAGTGTGTTAGGGTGTGTGCAGTGTGTTAATTGTGAGTGAGCAGTGTGTGTGCAGTGTGTTAGGGTGTGAGCAGTGTGTGTGCAGTGTGAGCGGTGTGGGTGAGCAGTGTGTGTGCAGTGTGTTAGGGTGTGAGCAGTGTGTGTGCAGTGTGTTAATTGTGAGTGAGCAGTGTGTTAGGGTGTGAGTGGTGTGAGTGAGCAGTGTGTTAGGGTGTGAGCAGTGTGTGTGCAGTGTGAGCAGTGTGTGTGTGCAGTGTGAGCGGTGTGGGTGAGCAGTGTGTGTGCAGTGTGTTAGGGTGTGAGCAGTGTGTGTGCAGTGTGTTAATTGTGAGTGAGCAGTGTGTGTGCAGTGTGAGCGGTGTGGGTGAGCAGTGTGTGTGCAGTGTGTTAGGGTGTGTGCAGTGTGTGTGCAGTGTGTTAATTGTGAGTGAGCAGTGTGTGAGCAGTGTGTTAGGGTGTGAGCAGTGTGTGTGCAGTGTGAGCAGTGTGGGTGAGCAGTGTGTGTGCAGTGTGTTAATTGTGAGTGAGCAGTGTGTGTGTGCAGTGTGAGCGGTGTGGGTGAGCAGTGTGTGTGCAGTGTGTTAGGGTGTGAGCAGTGTGTGTGCAGTGTGAGCGGTGTGGGTGAGCAGTGTGTGTGCAGTGTGTTAGGGTGTGAGCAGTGTGTGTGCAGTGTGTTAATTGTGAGTGAGCAGTGTGTGTGTGCAGTGTGTTAATTGTGAGTGAGCAGTGTGTTAGGGTGTGAGCAGTGTGTGTGCAGTGTGTTAGGGTGTGAGCAGTGTGTTAGGGTGTGTGCAGTGTGTGTGCAGTGTGTTAATTGTGAGTGAGCAGTGTGTGTGTGCAGTGTGAGCGGTGTGGGTGAG
>NC_069726.1:217381-224881 GCF_027358585.1 Pangasianodon hypophthalmus | reverse complement strand
CCTCCTACCCCTCTCACTCCTCCTACCCCTCTCACTCCCCCAACCCTCTCACCCCTCTTACCCCTCTCACTCCCCCTACCCCTCCTACCCCTCTCACTCCCCCTACCCCGCCTACCCCTCTCACTCCCCCTACCCCTCCTACCCCTCTTACCCCTCTTACCCCTCTCACTCCTCTCACTCCTCCTACCCCTTCTACCCCTCTCACTCCTCTCACTCCTCCTACCCCTCTTACCCCTCTTACCCCTCTCACTCCTCTCACTCCTCCTACCCCTCCTACCCCTCCTACCCCTCTCACTCCTCCTACCCCTCTCACTCCTCCTACCCCTCCTACCCCTCTCACTCCTCCTACCCCTCTCACTCCTCCTACCCCTCTCACTCCCCCAACCCTCTCACCCCTCCTACCCCTCTCACTCCTCCTACCCCTCTCACTCCCCCAACCCTCTCACTCCTCCTACCCCTCTCACTCCCCCTACCCCTCTCACTCCTCTCACTCCTCCTACCCCTCTCACTCCTCCTACCCCTCTCACTCCTCTCACTCCTCCTACCCCTCTCACTCCTCCTACCCCTCCTACCCCTCTCACTCCTCCTACCCCTCCTACCCCTCTCACTCCTCCTACCCCTCCTACCCCTCTCACTCCCCCTACCCCTCCTACCCCTCCTACCCCTCTCACTCCTCCTACCCCTCTCACTCCTCCTACCCCTCCTACCCCTCCTACCCCTCTCACTCCTCCTACCCCTCCTACCCCTCCTACCCCTCTCACTCCCCCTACCCCTCCTACCCCTCTCACTCCTCCTACCCCTCCTACCCCTCTCACTCCTCCTACCCCTCCTACCCCTCCTACCCCTCTTACCCCTCTCACTCCTCCTACCCCTCCTACCCCTCTCACTCCCCCTACCCCTCCTACCCCTCCTACCCCTCTCACTCCTCCTACCCCTCCTACCCCTCCTACCCCTCTCACTCCTCCTACCCCTCCTACCCCTCTCACTCCTCCTACCCCTCCTACCCCTCCTACCCCTCTTACCCCTCTCACTCCTCCTACCCCTCCTACCCCTCTCACTCCCCCTACCCCTCTTACCCCTCTTACCCCTCTTACCCCTCTCACTCCTCTCACTCCTCCTACCCCTCCTACCCCTCTCACTCCCCCTACCCCTCCTACCCCTCTCACTCCCCCTACCCCGCCTACCCCTCTCACTCCCCCTACCCCTCCTACCCCTCTTACCCCTCTTACCCCTTCTACCCCTCTCACTCCTCTCACTCCTCCTACCCCTCTTACCCCTCTTACCCCTCTCACTCCTCTCACTCCTCCTACCCCTCTTACCCCTCTTACCCCTCTCAGTCCTCTCACTCCTCCTACCCCTCCTACCCCTCTCACTCCCCCTACCCCTCTTACCCCTCTCACTCCTCTCACTCCTCCTACCCCTCCTACCCCTCTCACTCCCCCTACCCCTCCTACCCCTCTCACTCCTCTCACTCCTCCTACCCCTCCTACCCCTCCTACCCCTCCTACCCCTCTCACTCCCCCTACCCCTCCTACCCCTCTCACTCCTCTCACTCCTCCTACCCCTCTTACCCCTCTCACTCCTCCTACCCCTCTCACTCCCCCTACCCCTCCTACCCCTCTCACTCCTCTCACTCCTCCTACCCCTCTTACCCCTCTCACTCCTCTCACTCCTCCTACCCCTCTCACTCCTCTCACTCCTCCTACCCCTCTCACTCCTCCTACCCCTCCTACCCCTCTCACTCCTCTCACTCCTCCTACCCCTCCTACCCCTCCTACCCCTCTCACTCCTCCTACCCCTCCTACCCCTCCTACCCCTCTCACTCCTCCTACCCCTCTCACTCCTCCTACCCCTCTTACCCCTCTCACTCCTCCTACCCCTCCTACCCCTCCTACCCCTCTCACTCCTCCTACCCCTCCTACCCCTCTCACTCCTCTCACTCCTCCTACCCCTCTCACTCCTCCTACCCCTCCTACCCCTCCTACCCCTCTCACTCCTCTCACTCCTCCTACCCCTCCTACCCCTCCTACCCTTCTCACTCCTCTCACTCCTCCTACCCCTCTTACCCCTCTCACTCCTCTCACTCCTCTCACTCCTCCTACCCCTCCTACCCCTCTCACTCCCCTCACTCCTCTTACCCCTCACTCCTCTTACCCAGGGACCTGGGCTATGTCTCGTGTGCAGAGGAAGTGCCAGAGGAAAGCTGGCTTGCCAAGTTGCCCTGGTTGTGTTTGACCTTTAACCCTTCACGTGCTCAGGTGTGTTGTGTCTCAGGTGTAAGTGAGTTTGGATTAAAACATCAGCCGCATTAGTGAGTGTAAAAGTCCTCTTCTTTACGATCACTTTTAAATCCCCAACCAGGCAACCCTGATTAACTCCGACTGCAGCGCTGATTAGCGCAATCTGGCAACCCGGACAGCACCCTTCGCTCGCGCAGCTTCATCCTGGACGCACACATCTCTCTAACGTTTATTTATTTACTGCCTTCAGCTCCGCCGCGGTGACTGCGCTCGCGCTCTCACTCCCGCCGCTCATCGCGACTGTTCACCTCATTTACACTCCGGGGTGTGTGTGTGTGTGTGTGTGTGTGAGTGTGTGTGAGTGTGTGTGTGTGTGAGTGTGTGCGCGCGCTCTGACACAGTTGGGAGTTTTTCTGACAGAAGTGTGTGAAATTAGAGCCGCAGCTCGGGATCTGATGAGGAGGAGAAGACACGCAGCTCCACTTTAAACCCCATCTGAACTTTAATTTCACTTCATCAGCGTGTGTGTGTGTGTGTGTGTGTGTGTGTGTGTGTGTGTGTGTATCGAAGCTCGCGCGCGCGTCAGGCAGGAGATGAGTTCTGTGTGGAAGCGGCTGCAGAGGGTCGGGAAGAAGGCCACCAGGTTCCAGTTCGTGGCTTCGTATCAGGAGCTCGTGGTGGAGTGCACCAAGAAATGGTGAGATTGTGTGTTTCACTTTACCCCAGTGTGTGTGTGTGTGTGTGTGTGTGTGTGTGTGCGCGCACGGGTGTGTTCCGTTAGAGCGCAGTTTCCTGTGTGTGTGTGTGTGTGTGTGTGTGGACTGAACACTGAACTCACATTAATATACTGTTTTGTTTTGGTTTTTAGTGTAAAAGTGCTCAGTATCTCACTCTCACACACCGCGCGCGCGCCTCAGCTTCACTTCCTATTTCTTTTTATTATATTAAAGTGATTAAAGGCGCGCGCCGCTTCCGTATTACAGTTATACTGTCTGAACTTCTGTATAAGGCCGCGTCCCAATTCGCACTAAGCAGTACACCACAGTGAGCTAGGGCAGGGGGTTACTGAGGTTCTGGCTGTGTCTCTAACCGCACATCTTCTCTTTAACCGGCTGCTGAATCCAGAAGATTAAAGTGAGGAGCAGGGCTGCGTCCCAAATCGCACACTAGGGTTAGGGTTAGACTCCTTGTACTGCACTGGATAGTGTACTAGAACAGGATCAGCTCCAGTTTAGAACGCAGCCTAAAGGCTTTATTTTTACATAATGCCACATCTGTAATAGACCTCATCTCTGAATAAATAGGCTGCGTTCCAAACTGCACTAAATCATGTGGCATAGTAGTGCACTACCTGTAGTGATACAGGCTGCCATTCACTCTGTGGCTGTGTCCCAATCCTCCCTAAACAGTGCGTCAGAGTAGTGCACTACCTGGGGTAGTACAGCGAGCTGTAGTGTACACTGAGGCTGTAGTGAACTCTCTTTAATACAGAAGATTAAAATAACGAGTCTGTGGCTGCGTCCCAAACCGCATGCTACCGCTCTACATAGTGTATGTAAGTAGTGTGCTACATGAACTGTAGGCTACTTTAAACTTTGACCTTTTGTGACAAAAATCAGTTGTTCCTGAAGAAATAACACACACTTTCTCTACCCAACTACAAGCAGGAAGTTAAAATAGTACACACTGGATAGGGTGCGCTTTGTCACTCACTCCTCGTTTTATAGGAGATGATGATGTGTGGTTTAGGACACAGCCGTAACGTGCTCGTGTTAAAGAGACTAAAATTAAAACTACAGTAGCATGTGGTTTAAGCCATAAACTCTCTGATTATTTTAGTTCTAAAAGGTCAAAGGTCATGACTGGCAGTGACTCCTCGTGTGTCGTCAGCAGCGAACGTCTAATCGGAGAAACGCAGCGTAATTGTGGCACAGTGACCTTTGACCTCACACTATGATAACACAGAGATGATTAGGCGAGACGTGTGGAAGCGCGCGACGAGTGACGAGTTTAAACTGTGTGAGAAACGTGTGAAATAAAGAAATCTGGATAGGAATAAATAACTGATAAATAAACAATAAAAAGATTAGATTAGTGATAACTATATTATATATATATAAAAATAAATATAAATAAACATATTCATGTGATATAATAAATGCATAAACAATACATGAAAACTAAAAGACAATGAATTCAAATTATGAAAAAGAATAAATAAATGAACAATAAAATAAAAAAAAAACAACAAATCAAATTGACGAGAATAAATTAAATAAATTGAAAATAATAATAGATTATATAAATAAAATAATGAGATAAATGGAATAAAAGACATCAGCAGGAGATAAAGGCTAAAGCTAGCGTAAATAAAAGCTGAGCAGAGTGGAGTTTAAAGATTGTTTTAATCACGGACGAGTTTAAAGACATGAGACGCTCATTCAGTGTAAATGATGATGAAGATGATGAAGATGAGATTAGACGTGATTAAGTGATTAAATTAAAAGTGTTATAAAGCGCAGGGATCTGACGATTCTCACACGAGATTGTTGAGGCATTAAAATGAACTTTCTGCAGCTCAGTTCGAACACGCGGAGCAACATGCTGAATTACATCCTCTGAGTGAAGATTGTGATGTTCGTCTTTTACAGAAATGATGGATGACAAATAAATAGGTAACAAGCCACATATTGATTTATAAATAAAACCGCCGTCATACGTTCAGACGTGGAGGTTCAGCCTCAGTGCAGAGAGCAGCGATGAGTTTAATAATCACAACCAGTAACACGCCGTGGAAAAGGGTCTGATTTTTAAATATTGCACTGAGGCATGCACATATAACATGTCTCCTCTGTGAGTGTGTGTGTGAGAGAGAGTGTCAGTGTGTGTGTGTGTGTATGTGTGTGTGAGAGAGAGTGTCAGTGTGTGTGTGTGAGTGTTAATTTATTAAAATAAGGACATGTAGAAATAGCTGACATTCTGCGCACTTCATCCCCAACACAAAGTGCTGACTACATAAGCAGCCTCTTCCTGAGGGCAGTGTGTGTGTGTGTGTGTGTGTGTGTGTGTGTGTGTGTAAAATCAGATTGACTGATTATCAGCACACGCGTGTCGATGTGGGTTTAAATGACACTTTGTACTGAAGGTGGAAGTCCACACACACACACACACACACACACTTTGAATTCAATTCAGTTTTATTTGTTTAGCGCATTTACAATGAACATTGTCACAAAGCAGCTTTACAGAAATAAATACATTCAGGATATAAATTGTAAATGTATAAATTTATCTCTAATGAGCGAGTCAGAGGTGACGGTGGTGAGAAAAACTCCCTGAGATGATGTGAGGAAGAAACCTTGAGAGGAACCAGAGTGAAATGAGACCATCCTCATCTGGGTGACACCCGATATAATAAATACAGTAATAATATAATAAATACAGTAATAATATGAAGTTATCAGCTGCTCACTGATGGAGACTCGAGTGTAAAACTGTTCATATTAATTGTGATCCAAAGCTTCATGGTTCTCATGTAAATCTCATGTAACTCACACACACACACACATACACACACACACACACACTCACACCCCCACACACACTGAGTGCATGAAAGAGACATGACAAATCACTGAAAAAAGTAGTGTGTGTGTGTGTGTGTGTGAGTGTGCGCATGTGCATTTGGCGCGCTTTGATGACATCATCTCAATCCTCATCAGTATTTATACACACACACACACACACACACACTCACAGTAACTGCTGTGTGACTCTCTGTGTATTTTTGACTTCCTGAAGATGAACAGCTGAGATTTTATGTGTGTGTGTGTGTGTGTGTGTGTGTGTTGTAACCTGAGCTGGCCTCACTTCCTCCTGTTCAGTATCACGCACAGCTTTACCTTCTGCAATCTGATCTGGTGATGAGCAGAGCACAATGTGTATCTGTGTTTGTTTTTATTTTTCACTAGTGACTGAAACACACACACACACACTAATAAATATAACACACTGCAGTCTTGTCCTGTGTTGGGGATGAGTATTTTCAAGTATGAAAGTTAATTTTTATGTAAGAAGTAATAAGCACTGTGTGCGTGTGTGTGTGTGTGTGTGTGTGTGTGTGACGGGGTGAGGGATGGTGTGATGAAGTGGAGTTACTGTTATCACTCGGAAGTTGATTCTCTAAATTCTATCCAAATAACTTTAAATTATTTTCCTTATTGTCCCCAAGTGTTTTATTCCTCTTATACCACAGCAATTTACCAACAATTACAATATTTTCTTTATTAAAGAACAACACATCATCCTTTTTATCCGTTTATAGTTACATTTCATGCTTGTGAAACAAGTTAGTTCCTGTTGTCACTTACGTTATTGCAGCTATAAACATTCGTTAATAAGAGAAAAAAATCGCAGCTTGTTCCGCACGTTACTGAGAAACCGCAAAGAAGCGTAAACTCCTCAGTCCTGAAGACGTCGCAAAACTTACAGTTCCAGCTTCACCTCTGACTGTTACAAAGCGCTGACACTGGAGACTCCTTCCGTCAACGTTAAATAAACATCTCCTTACAAAACGCCAACGATCACACACGTTTATGTGGAGCGCATGCCGTGCACGTCCCTGTGAATGAGCTGTTACTATAGAAACGAGAACGTTTCAGAACGAGCGCATTAATTATGAACAAACCTGTGATTTGCAGCAGCACTACTGTCAGAGCTGCTGTTATAGAAAACTAATCAACACCTGACGACCAATCACAGTCCAGCGTTCAGCAGCGCTGTGGAGAATAAAACTCGGGCTAGAAGTCCAGAGTGCAGTGAGAGTGGGAATTTATCGTTGCGGAAACACTGAGTCACACGAGAGGGTCTGATTTCCTACAGTTTTACAATATTACACACACACACACACACACACACACACATTATTCAGTCTCAAAACCAGGCGACTGATTAAACACTGATTGATTAAATTGCTTGTATTTGTGAGTTTCTGAATACAGGATTTACTGATAATAATAATAATAATAATAATAATAATATTAATATTGAGCAGTAATTGTCAGTGTGTGTGGTGTTTGTTGTTTCAGGCAGCCTGATAAACTGCGTGTGGTGTGGACCAGGAGGAACAGACGCATCTGCTCGAAGGTTAAACACACACACACACACATACACACACACACACACATACACCAGCCTATTATTACTGAACATTTACACCAGTTCAAACAGTAAAGTGTGTTTCAGCTGCTCTTCTGTTCAA
>NC_069726.1:202381-212381 GCF_027358585.1 Pangasianodon hypophthalmus | reverse complement strand
CATACGGCTAACTAACCCCATACGGCTAACTAACCCCATGTGACTAACTAATCCCATACGGCTAACTAACCCCATACGGCTAACTAACCCCACACAGCTAACTAACCCCACACGGCTAACTAACCCCATGTGACTAACTAATCCCATACGGCTAACTAACCCCATACGGCTAACTAACCCCATGTGACTAACTAATCCCATACGGCTAACTAACCCCACACGGCTAACTAACCCCATACGGCTAACTAACCCCACACGGCTAACTAACCCCACACGGCTAACTAACCCCATACGGCTAACTAACCCCACACGGCTAACTAACCCCATACGGCTAACTAACCCCACACGGCTAACTAACCCACACGGCTAACTAACCCCATACGGCTAACTAACCCCACACGGCTAACTAACCCACACGGCTAACTAACCCCACACGGCTAACTAACCCCACACGGCTGTACATGCTCACGTTCTCAGACACATGTCCAGAGTGGCGTGTGGTACAGGAGGAATGTCTACACTGAGTTCAGCAAAGAAAGAAAAGAAAAGATAGATGGATAGAAAGTGTGAATATAGTGGGTGTGTGTTAGGACTGTGATGAGTGTGCAGTTCCACTGAGTGTGAGTAAAATCGAAGCTGCTGATTGGTCGGCTGCTGTAACTGAAACATTATGACTGAAACTGAAGTTGGTAGAAAGTTGATAAATCAAATGAAAGTTATTTGAAGCCCTGATCTCGTTATGCAGAACACACACTTCTGTTTTTCCTCACACACACACACACACACACACACACACACACGTGAGCATCGTGCTGTCTGAATGTGTTCCTTCCACCACAGTGTTCACTCTTTTCCTCACTTCTGAGTGCACACTTCACTGTGTTATTGAAACACAGCCTCCTGAGCAGACTTTGTGACTGAAGCTCGAACATCCAGCTCCGATAACGAACCCTCTTTCAGCCAATGACATCATTTCCTCTTGATCCAGAATGGAGGTGATCTGGTTCTGCTCAGGATTTTGTACACACACAGAGCAGGAGGAAGTTCACTGCAGTTCACCTGGAAATAAACATCTGGCCTCGTCCTGTTTCTCCTCTCAATGATTCAGCTTTTTCCTCTCATTAGTCACCTGGTAGCAGCGTTTCTTCACTGCACTCCGTGTTTGTGGGGTTTATTTGAGCTTTGAGGCTGGAATATGGCCAAAGTTCCACAGTTAGTAACAGCCGGGTGAAATTATGTGTGTGTGAGTGTGTGTGAGTGTGTGTGAGTGTGTGTGCGTGTGTGTGTGCGCGTGTGTGAGTGTGTGCGCGTGTGTGTATAGAGCAGATGATGAGGATCAGCTTTAGTGTCTGTACTCGGGATTTCTGTGGCCTAAATTTACACACATGACCCACTGCAGCTGTTCTCCTGCTATGCTAACATCACTGAGTCACTGCTCCTGTTCGTGTGTGTGTCATTATAAACACTTCTCCTATCTGAGGCACACACACACACACACACACAGGTCATTAAGATCACCTGACTGTAATTCAGGTCTGAGTGTGTGAACTGATGTATAAAGATGTTAGAACCTCCTGGAAGGATGGACAGTGTGGATCAGATCCCCCTCTCTCTTTATGAATGGTTTGTTCCGGTTTGACTTAGGCAGACTGCTCCAGTCCTTTTTTCTCTCCTTAAACATGTGCAACTTGGTCTTTATTTGTGGATGAATTGCTAGGTGTTGACTTGAGGAACAGTTCTGTCTCTCTGTCTTTCTCTCTCTCTCTCTCTCTCTCTCTCTCTCTCTAAGCGCAGTCCCTCAGTCTCACTCCTACTCACTCACATTCTTCACCTCCAGCATGCTAAGGCTGCATGGTGTGCGTTTTTCAAACTCTTTGTTCTTTGACCTCTGACCCCTGTCTCTGTCCTTCAGTCTGGGGTCAGAGAGCGAGCAGAAAGCAGGAAAGTCTGCTGAACTTCCTGTATCGGAGGATGTGGTGGATGTCGAGACTGTCCCTCCTCCATGGCCTTTCTCCGTATCTGGGTCCGTGTCTCCTTCTGTGTCGTCCGTCTCAGAGAGACAATCGGGGGGCGTGTGGTGGGCGGAGCGTCCGCCTCTCGCGGAAGAGGAGCCTGACTTTACACATGAAGATTTTAACACTGTGTGTGTGACGTCTCCGCCTATTAAAGCGCTGGCAGGTGGAGACATGGAGAAGAAAAGTCCACTTACTACAGACAAAACTTCACCCACTGAGACACTGTCTGATAAAGAGGTTCCTGTCCTGGCCCCGGTCACGCTCTTCATCACAGAAGATGAGGAGGAGTCACTCGAACAGGTGGAACTGAAGGAGGAACCCGTGAGTCAAACTGAGCTGAACTGGTCCGATGAGGACAAAGTGTCGATTACAGACAACATCATCTCCTCACTGCTGAGGGGCGAGTGTGAGGACGAGAAGCAGCCTGAGCGAGATCACACCGCTGTGAGGGACGGCAGGTAAGTAGAGTAACACACACACACACACACACTGCGGTGAATCTCTGTATGTGTGTGTGCGGATGTTCACACTGCCTGGGTGTGTGCAGCAGGGGAGAGTGTGTGTGAAGAACAAAGTCTGAGAGAGCGAGAGAAGAAGACAAGAATGTGGACATGTTGGAGAAATCGTCATGTGTTTATGACATCACAGCTCGGCTCTGTTTAGCTGGTTCTGGTTCTGAATCACTCCACACGGTCTCACACACCTCCCTGCTCCACCAGTCAGTGCTCAACACACAGTGCCACAGCAACAGTCAACATGCAGTGGAGATGTTGGATGAGTGTGTGTGTTTGTTTGTGTATGTGTGTGTCTATATGTGTTTGTGTGTGTGTGAAGTATTCTTAAGCATAGAGGTTAAAATTTAAAGGGTGGGGCATGTGCAGAGGGGCGGAGTTTATCTATAGGTGGGGATTGTGTTCAGGAACAGGGTTATTGTGAGGGGCGGAGTATGAGGGAGGGGTTTGTATTGGACAGTTTTGTGAAAGGGGCGGAGTATGAAGGAGGGGTTTGTATTGGACAGTTTTGTGAAAGGGGCGGAGTTTGAGGGAGGGGTTTGTATTGGACAGTTTTGTGAAAGGGGCGGAGTACATATAAAGGGGTGGAGTTATTGTGGGAATGTGGCAGCCGTCATATCTTTAATTATGACTTTATTTACATGAAGTACAGCTCTATCCCTCTCACTGCGTACACTCTTAGAAAATAAGGTTCCTCAAGGGTTCTTCAGGGTTCGAGCTTTCTAACGAGGTTCTACTCGGAACCCTGTCTCAGAAAGGAACCATTAAAGTTCCCCAGAGGGACAAATCAACAAAACCATGAGTACTAGAAAAGAACTCTTTACTGTAATAGTGTAACTATGCGCACACACACACACACACACACACACACACACACACACTGTCACTAACGCACACTAACACCATAACACACTTTGTGAGTCCTCTGATCTGTCTGTCCATCTGTCCGTCTCACTCTCACTGCTTTATTTTGAGTCTCTTGTGTGCTTTTGTTTTGGTTATACTTCCTGTTTTAGTCTTGCCCCGCCCTCTTCTTGTCGTTGGTTTATTTCATGGATCTGGATTGTTCTGACCTGTCTCTAATTACCCCTGATTACTGTGTGTGTGTGTGTGTGTGTGAGTGTGTGTGTGTGTGTGTGTTTCTGCACTGAGCTCAGCTCTGCATTACGACTGTGATTAGTGTAAAAGATTAAAAATATACACACTGAGTGTAGCATGCAGCAGACACACACACACACACACACACACAGTGACAGACACACACAGACACAGACTGAAGTCTGTGAAAGTTAACTCATGGTTTCCATGGCAACAGTGAAATCAGATCTGATTGTGGCATCCTGTTTCTCACTTCACCACGTTACTGTCTGTCTCTCTGCTCATGTATATTGTCTAATTCTCTCTCTCTCTCTCTCTCTCTCTCTTTTTCTCTTTTAGCTTAAATCAAATCTCTACAAATCTACCCACTGACCCCCAAATCACAGAGGCTGAAACACACACCAGTGAAGACACACACACTGCATTATCACACACTGAAGACACACACTCTGCAGTAACACACACTGAAGACACACACTCTGCAGTAACACACACTGAAGACACACACTCTGCAGTAACACACACTGAAGACACACACTCTGCAGTAACACACACTGAAGACACACACTCTGCAGTAACACACACTGAAGAGACACAAACCGTGGATATATGTGCCACAGACACACACACTGAAGATACACACACCACAGAAGCAAACATCACAGACACACACACTCCTGAGCCCCCCGGTGGTCAGAGTGAGACCCCTCTGTGGGCAGCGTTAGAGAGAGTGAGGGATCAGAGAGACGAGCCGGACGTCAGAGAGGAGACACACGGAGACACGACAGGTGGAGACGGAGACAGTAACGTGGACTCTTTCACGCGAGTGGAGACAAGAACAGCGGGGTGAGTGTGATAACAACAACGTGTGTGTGCTGTGTTTGCGTCGGTGTGTGTGTGTGCCATTACTGTGTCTGCGCTGGGATTTTAATGTTTCTTTCTTTTTTAAACCAAACACTCTGTTCTAGACACCAGTGTGAAGCGCAGCACAAAATGAAAACGCGTCTGATTTCACGTTCAGTTTGCTCAGTGTTTTCTAGAGCAGAATAAAATCAGACACGAACGGCGAGTACTTCAGGCCCTGAGTGTACAGTTTGAGCTGTTATAACGTTAACGTTAACTCGTTAGTGGAATGTTTAACGCCAGGTAAGAGTGTGTTTTGGTCCTGAACCGACATGATCACCGTGTTTCTGTCTCACAGTGGAGGTAAAACCTCTGACCACGCCGGAGACATGCAGAAGCTCGACCTGGGAGAATTAGAGACAACAATATATAAACCAAAAACTGTGCTTATTGAGGAGAAGCTGGAATGTGATATAACATCTCTGATACCATCAGCACCTCCTACAGCTCCACTTCCCTCATTAGCATTAGCGCCTCTTTTAGCTTTTAATGACACGACGCTTAATATTAGCAACATGGAGAGAACAGATGCAGATTCGGAGGTCACTAATGAGGGTCCACTGTGGGCCAGTTTGGAGAGAAAGGGTACGAGGAAATGGAAGGAGGGAATAAGTCCAGGTGAAATAGAGACAGAGCAGGCGGATCTGGATGGAGGGTAAGATGGAGACGTCTCTGCTGCATGGACTGTGAGTTTTTAGGACTTGCATGAGTTTAACCTCTAGTCTGTTGAAGAGGTGTTTTAATACAAGTGAACTTTTGAAATGGTGAGAAAAGCACATTTCACCAAACATGCCTCTTTATTTTCCCATCATTCCTTGCCTGGGCAGCCATATTGAATGGATGGCTGAAAGCAAGAAGCAGGAGGAAGTGGAAAACTTTCCGAACCAGCAAGATGAAGGTGTTAATATTAGAGTCGTTGGATTTAGCTCAGAGCCAGGGAAGGAATCGATGGAAAAGACTGATGAAGATGAATCCAGTAGGAAAATTCAGAAACCAAATGATGGAAATAAACTTTCAGAGGAAGAAATCAGATCACCTTCTGAGGATCAGGACTTTGTTTCTGAGCAGGAAGAGACATGTTCAGAGTCTTCAGGCCTCGTGAAAGGGATAATCAGTGTTTTGTATAAAGGGTAAGTGTGAGAGGAAATGGAGGAACAGAGCATAAGTCGCTCCTGCATTTGCATGGATCATAAGATATTGAAGAATTTGCATGAAAGTGTGCAATGTTTGAAAAGTCTGTTGGTTCACTTCCGGCCTCTGGTTTGTCCCTTGTGGTGATTTCCATTTTCTCCGAACTTGCTTGTTCTCCAGTTATGAGACGGTGACGTCCATGTTGATGCAGCCGAGTCCTACAGAAACCGACAATCCTGAAGACACAGAATCTGGTAACCAGCAGTTTGAAATCCTTCCACCTGAGCCCTTTTGTGATACAAACCTGATCAAAGCCACAAAAGAAGCTACAGAGGAACACTACAAGGCCCCAATGATTAAAGAAGGCATTTCCACTCAAATTTCCTGTGAGGAAGCGAGTCACGTGACATCGGGTTCAGAGCCTTCAGGACGGAGCCTCGTGGATTGCTTGAGGTTGGCTGCCTCAGAGGTAGAAAGAGAAGCAGAGTCTGTAAAGAATAAGCCTGAAGCTGAAACAAGCAACGGTAAAAGAACAGTACGCAAGGTGAAGATAAGCAAAGAGGAATCCTCAAGTGTAGGAGGCCAAACCTGGAAAAATGAACAGAAACCCAAAGCAAGTGAGAGCTCAGAACCAAATATCGAGAAGTCCAGAAAGCCATCTTCAACTCCAGAAACTAATACAAGTCCAGATAATAATAATGCACTAGGTCTTCACTCCACTAAGGATGTTCCACGTTTAAAAGAAGTCGATTTTGATGACATAGCAAGTGAAGAACACTCAAAGAATGCTAATGAAGAACCTGGAGAAATTAAACCAGATCTCCAGAAGAAGAAGACGTATGTGAGTCCCTTGGTACTGACTGAACCCGTAGAGGAGGAGCTGGAGTTTGAGATGGGGCAGGAGGATGTAGGGACAGTGTGGTTCGCTGAGCTCTATATGGATGAAGGGTAAGTGCATGAGGCAATGTTTAGTGGCTTCATATTGGTGAAATTGGAGTTTAGATGTTTTTGAGGTTCCTGAAGAGCGTCAGATTTCTTCTGCATGTTGTCTGAAGAGCTGAGGTAGAGTACTAAACTGTATACTGCAGTTTTGTGACACTCTCTGAGCTTCAGAATCGCCAGTCTGCATCTTTCTTCACCTGGAGTTACACCATTTGCCCAGTTCTTGCAGATTGATGTTTAACGTTGCTGATGGCAGTTTCTACATTGCTTCAGTGCAATATGATTAAAAACTGCTTATTGTGGTGTGACACAAAAGAAACTGCATGTTTGTAGATACGCCCTTTACAATAATGTGTGAACTGAGTTGTGAAAATACAGAACTGTGTATTGCGCTTTCAGTTTTATGCTGTGACTGCTGATGACTTCATGACTGCTGCCTTCTGACTTTATGAAATGAAGTTGCACTGATTTTGCTCTTTTTGCTTGCGCCATTGTTGTGGATTAATCTTGAAACCAGATTCGATGAGTCTGCATTTTTGTTGTTGCCCAATGCCGTAAGTACATACCATAACAATGCAAGGCATAAGTGTAGAAACATGGTGGTGGTAGTACCACGTTTGCATCACTCACCTTTATTAATGAGCTAAAGTGAACAGACACGTCGTACATTCTCATATCCAATCAGACGCCTTAAAACCCAGTAGGTGCAGTTTTTTAGGACAATGACCCCAAACAAAAAGCTAACGCAACTGTGGAGTTTCTCTGGGCTGAAAAGCAGAAGTCAGTCATGTGACCTAAATCTCAATCTTCATTTTGCTGACTGAAGATGCTGGGGAAAAAAAGACAGGAAGTGAAATTGGTAGAACATCAAAACACCAAACACGATTGTTTGATCTGAGATTTTGCCCTAAAATGTAGCGCTCATATATAATAACTGTGATTTCTGTTTGGTTCATCAACACACTGTTGAATTAAAGCTGATATTTTGTGCTTCTGAATAAAAGTTCAGAATAAAAAAGTGTAGGTGCTTAAGGCTGAGAGGTGCTTGTGCCTGTTAACTCGTGTCTGCACGCTGCATGTTTATAATGAGTGCATCGGAGATGCCGTGTTTGTGATGGCATTCCTCACTGGTGTCCCGTTTCTCACAGACCGAAGGAATCACCAGCATCGAGCGAGATCATCAACACGAAGCCTGTGTCAGTGTTACAGAGCTCTCAAGCTGAGGAAAAAAATCCTCCACAAGTTGCAAAACCTCATGAAACCAAACAGAAAGGAGCTTCGGTGCAGGAAGTCAAGCAGAATGTTCCCTCTGGTTTCAGAGCTATTGTTCTACCACAGCACAACACAAATAAAGGAAGTGGAAGTAAGAATGAGGAGCAGATGAGGGGAAGTACGATCCCTCCATCAGAGTGCACAAACAAAGTCAACACACAGGCTGAACTCGCTGCTCCTCAGACGAGGAAAGGACATCTTCTTATTGAAGTCCCAATATCAGATCCCTCAAAGAGCAAAATAGCAACATATCAGTCAGATGATATCAAACCATCTTTAGAAACAGATAAGGAAAAGCCCACTGATCTCAAAGATTATTTAGGAACAGGAATAGATCAGGCAGATGAAGTTAAACAATCCTTAGATCAAGCCAAAGATAAACCAGATCATGTCAGTAGACCTTCAGGAACATCTAAGGATCAGACAGTTGATGACAGTAGATCTTCAGAAATAGCTGAAGAACTTGGAGATAACATTAAGAGATCATTAGAAACAGACATAGAACAGCCAGATGATGTAAAAGCTAAAGATCAACCAGGCAATGCTAACACATGTTTAAGAACAGCAAAAGATCAGCCAGATTATGTAAAAAGAGCAGCAAAAGAACAGCTAGAAATCACCAGCAGATCTTTAGGAACAGTGAAAGAAGAACTAGAGGATGTCCAGAGATCTTTAGGAATAGCTAAGGAACAGCCAGATGATGTCCAAAGATCTGTAGGAACAGTGAAAGAAGAGCTAATGGAGGTTAAAACATCTTTAGGAGATGTTAAAAAACAACTAGATTATGCTAACATGTGTTCAGAATTAGTAAAAGATCAGCCCGATGATGCCACAAAAGGAGCTAAAAAACAGGTAGATGTTCAGAAGCCTTTGGGAGCAGTGATAGAACAGCCAGACGATGTCAGTAGATCTGTAGGAACAGATAAAGAACAGTTACATGAGGTCAAAGGACTCATATCATTGTCTAAGGAACAGCCAGATGATGTCATTAGAGCTTTAGATGCAGGAAAGAAAGAATCAGACGATACCTCAGCTAAAGAACAGTCAGGTGATGTCAAAGATGGATCACTTAAAAACATTTCTCCAGGGAGTTCAGTGGTACCACAGCCTGTGCCTTCACCTCAACATGCAAAGTCTCCTGACTCTCTTACTGAAACTACTGAAGAACCTTCTGCTGTGTCAGAGGAGAGCTTCCTGCTGGAGAAGATTCGCCAAATGGCAGAGGACACTGACACATTACCACTGTCTGATCCTGTTCCTCTTCCGGTTCCTGTTCCGGTTTCTCGGCCCAGGAAGCGTCTCGCCCCCTCCGAGTCTGACTTTGATCTTCCTCCAACACCTCCACTTCCACACAGAGTCTGCACTACATCACCAGAACATGCAGATCAGCGTGAACTTCCTGCTTCTGAGGTCACTGATGAAACAGAGACGTGTAAAAGCCAGAACGAGCGGGCCATGGTGCTAGAGGATGAGAGAAAAGAGACAATAAAATCAAAAGCTAATGATGAAACTTTAAAAAAAGAAAATGTTCCCGCTGAGGACGAGCTCGATGAGGCTCACATAGAAACGTTGAAACCCGCTCCGGTCCCGGACGATGCGTAAGTGTAATAAAAACAACTACGTTAAATAAATACAAGTTCAAGAGAATTCATCAGTATTCACGAAAAGCCGTGATGTCTGATTGGCTCACGCAGCTGATCGCGCAGGACGTGTAGAGCAGAGCGCTGAGCGAGTCAGACGCTAATTAACACTGATCATTAGCTCCTGTATCTTCAGTACAGGTGACGTGACACTGTGTTTAGCAACACTGACAACACACACTTTATATTTTATACAGTTATTTATTTACTTAGTTATATACTTTTCACAGAATAATGAATGTTATTTATCTTTAAACACAGATATTGTAGTGCAGTGTTTTAAACCACAATAAAATGTGCAAAGCAGAAATAAACACTGAAGAACGTCTGTAAACATGCTAATCATGCTAATGTTGTGAACTGTGATTAACGGTAAAGTGTTAATTGGCGTGACAAAGCGATTTGCCAAAGATCACAATATTTCATTTATTAATGAATGACACGTTACACATTTTAATGCTTTGTAGTTAGATTTAATGTCGTGGAA
>NC_069726.1:192381-197381 GCF_027358585.1 Pangasianodon hypophthalmus | reverse complement strand
TTCTACACACTTCTACACACCTCTACACACCTCAACACACTTCTACACACTTCTACACACCTCAACACACTTCTACATACCTCTACACACCTCTACACACTTCTACACACCTCAACACACCTCTACACACCTCAACACACCTCAACACACTTCTACACACCTCTACACACTTCTACACACCTCTACACACTTCTACACACCTCAACACACCTCAACACACTTCTACACACCTCTACACACTTCTACACACCTCAACCCACACACCTCAACACACCTCTCTACACACCTCAACACACTTCTACACACCTCAACACACCTCTACACACTTCTACCCACACCTCTACACACCTCAACACACCTCAACACACTTCTACACACCTCAACACACTTCTACACACTTCTACACACCTCAACACACTTCTACACACTTCTACACACCTCAACACACCTCAACACACTTCTACACACCTCAACACACTTCTACACACCTCAACACACCTCTACACACCTCAACACACTTCTACACACTTCTACACACCTCAACACACTTCTACACACCTCAACACACCTCAACACACTTCTACACACCTCAACACACTTCTACACACCTCAACACACCTCAACACACCTCTACACACTTCTACACACCTCTACACACTTCTACACATCTCAACACACCTCTACACACTTCTACACACCTCAACACACTTCTACACACCTCAACACACCTCAACACACCTCAACACACTTCTACACACCTCAACACACTTCTACACACCTCAACACACTTCTACACACCTCAACACACCTCAACACACCTCAACACACTTCTACACACCTCTACACACTTCTACACACCTCAACACACTTCTACACACTTCTACACACTTCTACACACTTCTACACACCTCTACACACCTCAACACACTTCTACACACTTCTACACACCTCTACACACCTCTACACACCTCAACACACTTCTACACACTTCTACACACTTCTACACACTTCTACACACTTCTACACACCTCTACACACCTCAACACACTTCTACACACTTCTACACACTTCTACACACCTCTACACACCTCAACACACTTCTACACACTTCTACACACCTCAACACACTTCTACATACCTCTACACACCTCTACACACTTCTACACACCTCAACACACCTCTACACACCTCAACACACCTCAACACACTTCTACACACCTCTACACACTTCTACACACCTCTACACACTTCTACACACCTCAACACACCTCAACACACTTCTACACACCTCTACACACTTCTACACACCTCAACACACCTCTACACACCTCAACACACCTCTACACACTTCTACACACCTCAACACACTTCTACACACCTCAACACACCTCTACACACTTCTACACACCTCAACACACTTCTACACACCTCAACACACCTCAACACACTTCTACACACCTCAACACACCTCAACACACTTCTACACACCTCAACACACTTCTACACACTTCTACACACCTCAACACACTTCTACACACTTCTACACACCTCAACACACCTCAACACACTTCTACACACCTCAACACACTTCTACACACCTCAACACACCTCTACACACCTCAACACACTTCTACACACTTCTACACACCTCAACACACTTCTACACACCTCAACACACCTCAACACACTTCTACACACCTCAACACACTTCTACACACCTCAACACACCTCAACACACCTCTACACACTTCTACACACCTCAACACACTTCTACACACCTCAACACACCTCTACACACTTCTACACACCTCAACACACTTCTACACACCTCAACACACCTCAACACACCTCAACACACTTCTACACACCTCAACACACTTCTACACACCTCAACACACTTCTACACACCTCAACACACCTCAACACACCTCAACACACTTCTACACACCTCTACACACTTCTACACACCTCAACACACTTCTACACACCTCAACACACTTCTACACACTTCTACACACCTCAACACACTTCTACACACTTCTACACACCTCAACACACTTCTACACACTTCTACACACCTCAACACACCTCAACACACTTCTACACACCTCAACACACTTCTACACACCTCAACACACCTCTACACACCTCTACACACCTCAACACACTTCTACACACTTCTACACACCTCAACACACTTCTACACACTTCTACACACTTCTAAACACCTCTACACACCTCTACACACTTCTACACACTTCTAAACACCTCAACACACCTCTACACACCTCTACACACTTCTACACATCTCAACACACTTCTACACACTTCTACACACCTCTACACACTTCTACATACCTCTACACACTTCTGCACACCTCAACACACCTCAACACACCGCAACACACTTCTACACACCTCAACACACCTCTACACACCTCAACACACCTCAACACACTTCTACACACCTCAACACACCTCTACACACCTCTACACACCTCAACACACTTCTACACACTTCTACACACTTCTACACACCTCTACACACCTCAACACACTTCTACACACTTCTACACACCTCAACACACTTCTACATACCTCTACACACCTCTACACACCTCAACACACCTCTACACACCTCAACACACCTCAACACACTTCTACACACCTCTACACACTTCTACACACCTCTACACACTTCTACACACCTCAACACACCTCAACACACTTCTACACACCTCAACACACTTCTACACACCTCAACACACCTCTACACACCTCAACACACCTCTACACACTTCTACACACCTCAACACACTTCTACACACCTCAACACACCTCAACACACCTCTACACACCTCAACACACTTCTACACACCTCAACACACTTCTACACACCTCAACACACTTCTACACACCTCAACACACTTCTACACACTTCTACACACCTCAACACACTTCTACACACTTCTACACACCTCAACACACTTCTACATACTTCTACACACCTCAACACACCTCAACACACTTCTACACACCTCAACACACTTCTACACACCTCAACACACCTCTACACACCTCAACACACTTCTACACACTTCTACACACCTCAACACACTTCTACACACTTCTACACACCTCAACACACTTCTACACACTTCTAAACACCTCTACACACCTCTACACACCTCTACACACTTCTACACATCTCAACACACTTCTACACACTTCTACACACCTCTACACACTTCTGCACACCTCAACACACCTCAACACACCGCAACACACTTCTACACACCTCAACACACCTCTACACACCTCAACACACCTCAACACACTTCTACACACCTCAACACACCTCTACACACCTCTACACACCTCAACACACTTCTACACACTTCTACACACTTCTACACACCTCTACACACCTCAACACACTTCTACACACTTCTACACACCTCAACACACTTCTACATACCTCTACACACCTCTACACACCTCAACACACCTCTACACACCTCAACACACCTCAACACACTTCTACACACCTCTACACACTTCTACACACCTCTACACACTTCTACACACCTCAACACACCTCAACACACTTCTACACACCTCAACACACTTCTACACACCTCAACACACCTCTACACACCTCAACACACCTCTACACACTTCTACACACCTCAACACACTTCTACACACCTCAACACACCTCAACACACCTCTACACACCTCAACACACCTCAACACACTTCTACACACTTCTACACACCTCAACACACTTCTACACACCTCAACACACTTCTACACACCTCAACACACCTCTACACACCTCTACACACTTCTACACACCTCTACACACTTCTACACACCTCAACACACTTCTACACACCTCAACACACCTCAACACACCTCAACACACCTCAACACACTTCTACACACCTCTACACACTTCTACACACCTCTACACACTTCTACACACCTCAACACACCTCAACACACTTCTACACACCTCAACACACTTCTACACACCTCAACACACCTCAACACACTTCTACACACCTCAACACACTTCTACACACCTCAACACACCTCTACACACCTCTACACACTTCTACACACCTCTACACACTTCTACATACCTCTACACACCTCTACACACCTCAACACACCTCTACACACCTCAACACACCTCAACACACTTCTACACACCTCTACACACTTCTACACACCTCTACACACTTCTACACACCTCAACACACCTCAACACACTTCTACACACCTCAACACACTTCTACACACCTCAACACACCTCTACACACCTCAACACACCTCTACACACTTCTACACACCTCAACACACTTCTACACACCTCAACACACCTCAACACACCTCTACACACCTCAACACACTTCTACACACCTCAACACACTTCTACACACCTCAACACACTTCTACACACCTCAACACACTTCTACACACTTCTACACACCTCAACACACTTCTACACACTTCTACACACCTCAACACACTTCTACATACTTCTACACACCTCAACACACCTCAACACACTTCTACACACCTCAACACACTTCTACACACCTCAACACACCTCTACACACCTCAACACACTTCTACACACTTCTACACACCTCAACACACTTCTACACACTTCTACACACCTCAACACACTTCTACACACTTCTAAACACCTCTACACACCTCTACACACCTCTACACACTTCTACACATCTCAACACACTTCTACACACTTCTACACACCTCTACACACTTCTGCACACCTCAACACACCTCAACACACCGCAACACACTTCTACACACCTCAACACACCTCTACACACCTCAACACACCTCAACACACTTCTACACACCTCAACACACCTCTACACACCTCTACACACCTCAACACACTTCTACACACTTCTACACACTTCTACACACCTCTACACACCTCAACACACTTCTACACACTT
>NC_069726.1:182381-187381 GCF_027358585.1 Pangasianodon hypophthalmus | reverse complement strand
TTTGGACAAGACATGCTACGAAGCTAATATACCTGACATGTAAAGTCCATGCTTTAATGTGTGTGTGTGTGTGTGTGTGTGTGTGTGTGTGTGTGTGTGTGTATCAGACTGGCAGAAGAGTGAAGCTCATCAGCGTCGTGAAGCGCTCCTCCTGCAGGAACTCGTCTCTCTGGTCAATCAGCGTGATGAGTTAGTCAGAGACATGGACGCCAAGGAGAGAGGGTGAGACACACACACACACACATCATGGTACATGTGGTTTGTGTGTGTGTGCTACAGTGTTTTTTATTTTTAATTTTTTATAAACTGTGCAGGGCGCTGGAGGAGGACGCTCGGCTGGAGCGAGGCTTAGAGCTCAGACGTATGAAGTACAGCAGCAAGGAGAAGTGTGTGCTGCAGTAAAGACACACAGCGTCCTAACACACTCTCCAACATGTGAATGTGTGTGTGTGTGTGTGTGTGAGAGGGGAGAAGTGTGTATCATCACAGTGCAGCAGCACCACTCCAACAGCACTGTATCAGAGCGCAGCAGTGCATTCTGGGTAACTAAGTCTGCACTGATGTCCACTCGATCCCTCGAGCTGCGAGAGCGACTAACAGCCCTGAAACAGTGAAGGGGACTCGGTTAAGGGGAAGCTGACGAGGGGGACGTGTTAAACACAGAACTGTGGAATTGTGGGATATGCAGATGTGACCTTTGACCTTCAGGAACGACTCTGTAATCACACAGTCTGGTGTGAGTCAGAACCGGACATCACGGCGCTTCAGTAACATCATCATCATCATCATCATGTTTATGATAAAGAGCTGCACTTTAAAGGGTCATTTAATTTTAAACTTCATCATGTACTGAGTGAAAGAAAAAGTGAAGGCAGGATCCTGCTGGGGTTCAAATGTTACAGTCCAAATAAAATACAAATAAAATATAAATAAAATATAAATATCATCTTCCTAAATTGGCTGAATAATTGTGGTAAATAATTAGTATTTTAGTACAGTGTGGGAAATAATGTGCATTCAATTCCCATGCAGCTGTTCACATGAAATAGACCAGACATTGCTCTTCACTTAATAAACCTACGCAGCTAAAGAAATCATAATATTCCAGTTAAAAACAAAGTTCTGTGCACTAAAGTGGAATGACAGGAAAAAGGTATTGAACCTGCTAGCTGAAATGTATTTAATACTCGGTGATGAAGTCTTTGTTTGAAACGAATCTCTCTCAGTGCTCAGTGGGATTTTGGCCTGTTCTTCTACACAGTCTTTAGATCTTGAAGATTCCTGGGAGCTGCTGGTGAATGTTGATCTTCAGTTTATTCCACAGGTTTCTGTTGGGCTTAAGTCTGGTGACTGGACCATTCCAACCCCTTTATTTTCTTCCTGTGGAACCATCTGAGAGTCTCCTTGCAGTATGTTTTGGATCATTGTTCTGCTGGAGGCTCCATCCACGTCTCATCCTCATCGTCCCGGTGGATGGCTGCAGATTCTTCTCAGGAATGTCTTGGTCCACGGCTCTATTCATCTTCCTTTTGGTAATTTGGATTCAGTCAGTACCATGGGAAGAGACATGCTCCCATGTTTCCACCTCTGAACTTCACTGTGGATATTTTTAGGCTCATATGCAGAGGCATTTCTCCTCTAAACATGGCGCATCACATTGTTGCAGAAAAGTTAACTTGGAAGTTAACGTAGAATCACACTACATTCTCCCAGTAATCTACAGCTTCTCCAAATGTTCTGTAGCAAACTTCAAACTAGCTTCAACATGCCTTTTCTTCAGTAATGGAGTTATCCGAGGTGATGGTGCGTGGAGACCGTGGAACTGGAGTGCATTTCCTAGTGTTTTCTCTGTGGTGAATGTGCTCGCTGCTTCCAGGTCTTTCTGGAGCTCTTTTTTTTCTAGTGATCTTTGGCTCTTGGGCTTCTCTTCTGAGTAACTTTCTGATGGCCCTGTCAGAAATCCTGTGAGGAGCCGGTTGCAGATTATAACCCCTTATAGGAGCATTTAGGAGAAATCCGTCAGGGTCTAGTGCCATTGCTACGCTGCTCCGCAGTCTTGTAGTGAAGCTCCTGGGAGAGATCTTTGCCTCTACACATCATGAGATGTTTCTTGGGTTTCTCTTTTTCACAGAGCTGAAGTACCAACCAACATACACCAACACGGCTGATTCTAATTAACACAGGAGAACTAGTTAGTCATCTGGTTTAAATCAGCTGGTTTAGTGTTTTTTTCTTACTGAGTTCAGTATTTTTTCTGTTACTCCGATTTATTTACGTAACTTTGGATTGGAATATTACGATATCTTTAGCTGTGTAATTTTTTTAGTTAGTAGGAATGTCTGGTTTGTGTGAATAGCTGCGTTGGAAATATATTTAATAAAACAATTGCTGACCTTTCAAATACTTTTTTCCCCCACTGTAAAATAATAATAATAATAATAATATTAATAATTATCATTATTATCATTATTTTTATTATTAGTAGTAGTAGTCATTATCACACAGCTGCTGAACTTAACATTTTAGATGAATAATTCTGCTTTATTCTAATTCTGTTATTATTATTATTTTGGTTTTATTTCCTTTTTTTCTTCCCAAAGACACTTTTTACTGTTTTTCTTTTTAAAACGGAGTTGTGTGTGTGATTTTACGAGTGTGTTAAATGTGCTCTTTACTGGACTTTATGGTCTGTCAGTTAAATGCAGTTTGTGATAAAGTTTATTAATGTTAATATTTTTATTATAAATGTTTAGAATTATATACTATAACATATTTATATGTTATTAAACCACGCAGTGCCTCTAAAGGTTTGATACCGTTTACGTTTTGCCAAATATTGTTTTTCTGTGTTTGGGATTTATTTATATTTGTGTTTTGTAGTGATCTGACTGTATGGTTTGTTTGTTTTTAATGTAAAGGTGAGGAACAGAAATGTATGCAGGAATGATAATAATAAAGTATGCTGGAGTGCCCTGTAAAATATTGTTTTAATAGAATTTTCTAGAAACAAAAAAACATGTTAAATATGATTAATTCTACCCTTTATATTATCTTGATATAAAAGTTTAAACTGAAGTTCATAAAGTAATAAAAGTTTGTGTTTCTGGGTGACGCGCTCAGAGAGCAGAGCTCGACTCTGATTGGTTAATTTAATGACCAATCAGTGGACTTTCCTTTAATTAAAGTGGAAGTGAATCACGTGACGGTATGACGTGTTAATGACCGGACTGTTTCCGGTTTTATTCATCACGTTTTAATTAATAAAGTTTGATCTTGCTTCAATAATCTGCCTTTATCTTTTATTATTTATTAAATTTTCAGATTTATCCTCACACACACACACACACACACACACACACACACACTGTAATGTCACAGCATTATGCATTAAATATTTTCTGTATTTTCTCATAAATAATGAAACTCTCAGGTGAAAAAGAGAAAAGTGTTTGTGGATGTAAATCTGCGGTACAGAGTGATGTCCTGGATCTGTTTATGTGTTAAAGCGCCATTAGATCGTTTATGATCAATAGATTCGACTGTTTATTTATAAACAATAAACTAAAGCTATCTGTAAATGTTATAATATTGCTCAGCAGTCGCGGATTTGTTATTTCAGGCGAATTTAAACCTGTTTCTGTGCTTCTTGCTGAATGAATGGCTGCTGTGTCAGTAACCTGCCAGCAGGCGGCGCTACAGAAACAGGAAACGCTAGAGGCGAATAAGCAGTTAGCATTGTTAGCATCGTTAGCATTGTTAGCCGTGTTAGCGGTGTGAGCTGGCGCTGTTCCGCTGCAGCTACAAACACACCTGCTGTTTTCTGTGAAACTCAATCTTTCCAAAACATCGATGGTAACTATAAACTTTATATAAACAGCGTATAAACAGCGTATAAACAGTGATCCTGACACTCGGACTGCTCCAGTCGCAGCGCGGAGCCGCTAGCAGGAAGCGCCTCGGTGAGTGAGCAGAGCGACCGGCAGCAGCAGCCTGCACAGTGCGCCTAGCCTAGCCTAGCTTAGCCTAGCTTAGCCACTGTAGTGAAGTATAACGTTTGAAAGCGGTGTAAGTTTTACAGTTTTAGATTAACAGTTTAATTAACA
Source organism: Pangasianodon hypophthalmus (assembly GCF_027358585.1). Classification (NCBI taxonomy): domain Eukaryota; kingdom Metazoa; phylum Chordata; class Actinopteri; order Siluriformes; family Pangasiidae; genus Pangasianodon; species Pangasianodon hypophthalmus. The sequence continues at coordinate 183,278 of NC_069726.1, read as the reverse complement.
GATGAATTCAGTCGCACATAAAACCTGAGCAGAGGAATAACAGACTCGGCGTGTGGCGTTAGCGCGCAGCTAATAACACAGCTAATAACACACAGAGACTCATTAACTAACTGCTAATAAAATCAGTTAATGTAATTAATGCGCTACTTTTCTGAACTGAACTCTGGCTTTATAATCCGTCATTACGAGTTATAATGTAGTCGTGTTTAATTATAGATGAGGCGTTATAGAGCGGTTATTAATGTTAATTATAGATGAGGCGTTATAGAGCGGTTATTAATGTTAATTATAGATGAGGCGTTATAGAGCTGTTATTAATGTTAATTATAGATGAGGCGTTATAGAGCTGTTATTAATGTTAATTATAGATGAGGCGTTATAGAGCTGTTATTAATGTTAATTATAGATGAGGCGTTATAGAGCTGTTATTAATGTTAATTATAGATGAGGCGTTATAGAGCGGTTATTAATGTTAATTATAGATGAGGCGTTATAGAGCTGTTATTAATGTTAATTATAGATGAGGCGTTATAGAGCGGTTATTAATGTTAATTAGCGGTTTGTCTCTGGATCAGATGCAGGAACACATTAAATCTTCTCAGGTTCAGTGTTTAATAACAAACTCATTTCCATTTCCACTGAAACAGAAGCAGCGTGTGTGTGTTTACTGTCTGTGTCTCTGTGTGTGTGTTTACTGTCTGTGTGTGTGTTTACTGTCTGTGTCTCTGTGTGTGTGTTTACTGTCTGTGTCTCTGTGTGTGTGTTTACTGTCTGTGTCTCTGTGTGTGTGTTTACTGTCTGTGTGTGTGTTTACTGTCTGTGTCTCTGTGTGTGTGTTTACTGTCTGTGTCTCTGTGTGTGTGTTTACTGTCTGTGTGTGTGTTTACTGTCTGTGTC
>NC_069726.1:157381-169881 GCF_027358585.1 Pangasianodon hypophthalmus | reverse complement strand
ATAATAAGATCTCACCTGTTCTCCTTTCAGGTAAAGAGATAAAGCGTCTGAAACCGAAGAGAGCAGCGTCCTTCTTCACCAAACAAACTCCTGCCTCTTACGCTGCTGTTCAGGTGACGGACAACGTGGAGCAGAGCTGAAACACTGCCCTCTGTGGAGCAGAGACCAAACACACACACACACAGAGTAACACACACACACACAGTAACACACACACACACACAGTAACACACACACAGAGTAACACACACACACACACACAGAGTAACACACACACACACACAGAGTAACACACACACAGAGTAACACACACACACACAGTAACACACACACACACACAGTAACACACACACACAGAGTAACACACACACACACACACACAGAGTAACACACACACACACAGAGTAACACACACACAGAGTAACACACACACACACACACACACACAGAGTAACACACACACAGAGTAACACACACACACACAGTAACACACACACACACACAGTAACACACACACACAGAGTAACACACACACACACACACACACACACAGAGTAACACACACACACACACAGTAACACACACACACAGAGTAACACACACACACACACACACAGAGTAACACACACACACACAGAGTAACACACACACAGAGTAACACACACACACACACACACACAGAGTAACACACACACAGAGTAATACACACACAAAGAGTAACACACACACACACACACACACACAGAGTAACACACAGAGTAACACACACACAGAGTAACACACACACACACACACACACACAGAGTAACACACACACACAGAGTAACACACACACACACACAGAGTAACACACACACACACACACACAGAGTAACACACACACACAGAGTAACACACACACACACACAGAGTAACACACACACACACACAGAGTAACACACACACACACGCGCGTATATAGAGACACACAGCATGGTGATGACCTGAAGGGGCAGACAGACTGGACCACGATCGTGCAGCATGTGTGAGTAACAGGTTCCAGTACAGTGTCGATGCTGAGACGTTTCTCCACTATGCAAACACCATTAAACCAAACAGAGAAGAAATCTCACGAAACTGTCTCTCTCACCAAAGTGCCAGAGTGTCTGACCTCAGTGTGTTCTCTCATCAGTGCTTTATCCACTCAACACGTTTATTATCCACTCATCACACCAACACGTTTATTATCCACTCATCACACACCAACACGTTTATTATCCACTCATCACACCAACACGTTTATTATCCACTCATCACACACCAACACGTTTATTATCCACTCATCACACACCAACACGTTTATTATCCACTCATCACACCAACACGTTTATTATCCACTCATCACACCAACACGTTTATTATCCACTCATCACACACCAACACGTTTATTATCCACTCATCACACCAACACGTTTATTATCCACTCATCACACACCAACACGTTTATTATCCACTCATCACACCAACACGTTTATTATCCACTCATCACACACCAACACGTTTATTATCCACTCATCACACACCAACACGTTTATTATCCACTCATCACACACCAACACGTTTATTATCCACTCATCACACCAACACGTTTATTATCCACTCATCACACCAACACGTTTATTATCCACTCATCACACACCAACACGTTTATTATCCACTCATCACACACCAACACGTTTATTATCCACTCATCACACACCAACACGTTTATTATCCACTCATCACACACCAACACGTGTTTATTATCCACTCATCACACACCAACGCGTTTATTATCCACTCATCACACCAACACGTTTATTATCCACTCATCACACCAACACGTTTATTATCCACTCATCACACCAACACGTTTATTATCCACTCATCACACACCAACACGTTTATTATCCACTCATCACACCAACACGTTTATTATCCACTCATCACACACCAACACGTTTATTATCCACTCATCACACACCAACACGTTTATTATCCACTCATCACACCAACACGTTTATTATCCACTCATCACACACCAACACGTGTTTATTATCCACTCATCACACACCAACGCGTTTATTATCCACTCATCACACCAACACGTTTATTATCCACTCATCACACCAACACGTTTATTATCCACTCATCACACACCAACACGTTTATTATCCACTCATCACACACCAACACGTTTATTATCCACTCATCACACCAACACGTGTTTATTATCCACTCATCACACCAACACGTTTATTATCCACTCATCACACACCAACACGTTTATTATCCACTCATCACACACCAACACGTTTATTATCCACTCATCACACCAACACGTTTATTATCCACTCATCACACCAACACGTTTATTATCCACTCATCACACACCAACACGTTTATTATCCACTCATCACACCAACACGTTTATTATCCACTCATCACACACCAACACGTTTATTATCCACTCATCACACACCAACACGTTTATTATCCACTCATCACACACCAACACGTTTATTATCCACTCATCACACCAACACGTTTATTATCCACTCATCACACCAACACGTTTATTATCCACTCATCACACACCAACACGTTTATTATCCACTCATCACACACCAACACGTTTATTATCCACTCATCACACCAACACGTTTATTATCCACTCATCACACACCAACACGTGTTTATTATCCACTCATCACACACCAACGCGTTTATTATCCACTCATCACACCAACACGTTTATTATCCACTCATCACACCAACACGTTTATTATCCACTCATCACACCAACACGTTTATTATCCACTCATCACACACCAACACGTTTATTATCCACTCATCACACCAACACGTTTATTATCCACTCGTCACACCAACACGTTTATTATCCACTCATCACACACCAACACGTGTTTATTATCCACTCATCACACCAACACGTTTATTATCCACTCATCACACCAACACGTTTATTATCCACTCATCACACACCAACACGTTTATTATCCACTCATCACACCAACACATTTATTATCCACTCATCACACACCAACACGTTTATTATCCACTCATCACACACCAACACGTTTATTATCCACTCATCACACCAACACGTTTATTATCCACTCATCACACACCAACACGTTTATTATCCACTCATCACACCAACACGTTTATTATCCACTCATCACACACCAACGCGTTTATTATCCACTCATCACACCAACGCGTTTATTATCCACTCATCACACCAACACGTTTATTATCCACTCATCACACACCAACACGTTTATTATCCACTCATCACACACCAACGCGTTTATTATCCACTCATCACACCAACACGTTTATTATCCACTCATCACACACCAACACGTTTATTATCCACTCATCACACCAACACGTTTATTATCCACTCATCACACCAACACGTTTATTATCCACTCATCACACCAACACGTTTATTATCCACTCATCACACACCAACACGTTTATTATCCACTCATCACACCAACACGTTTATTATCCACTCATCACACCAACACGTTTATTATCCACTCATCACACCAACACGTGTTTATTATCCACTCATCACACCAACACGTGTTTATTATCCACTCATCACACACCAACACGTGTTTATTATCCACTCATCACACACCAACACGTTTATTATCCACTCATCACACCAACACGTGTTTATTATCCACTCATCACACCAACACGTGTTTATTATCCACTCATCACACACCAACACGTGTTTATTATTCACTCATCACACACCAACACGTCTATTATCCACTCATCACACACCAACACGTCTATTATCCACTCATCACACCAACACGTGTTTATTATCCACTCATCACACCAACATGATTATTATCCACTCACCACACCAACACGTTTATTATCCACTCACCACACCAACACGTGTTTATTATCCACTCATCACACCAACACGTGTTTATTATCCACTCATCACACCAACATGATTATTATCCACTCATCACACCAACACGTGTTTATTATCCACTCATCACACACCAACACGTTTATTATCCACTCATCACACCAACACGTGTTTATTATCCACTCATCACACCAACACGTTTATTATCCACTCATCACACACCAACACGTTTATTATCCACTCATCACACCAACACGTTTATTATCCACTCATCACACACCAACACGTTTATTATCCACTCATCACACCAACACGTGTTTATTATCCACTCATCACACACCAACATGTTTATTATCCACTCATCACACCAACACGTTTATTATCCACTCATCACACCAACACGTTTATTATCCACTCATCACACCAACACGTTTATTATCCACTCATCACACACCAATGCGTTTATTATCCACTCATCACACACCAACACGTTTATTATCCACTCATCACACCAACACGTTTATTATCCACTCATCACACACCAACACGTGTTTATTATCCACTCATCACACACCAACACGTTTATTATCCACTCATCACACACCAACACGTTTATTATCCACTCCTCACACACCAACACGTGTTTATTATCCACTCATCACACCAACGCGTTTATTATCCACTCATCACACACCAACGCGTTTATTATCCACTCATCACACCAACACGTTTATTATCCACTCATCACACCAACACGTTTATTATCCACTCATCACACCAACACGTTTATTATCCACTCATCACACACCAACACGTTTATTATCCACTCATCACACACCAACACGTCTATTATCCACTCATCACACACCAACACGTGTTTATTATCCACTCATCACACACCAACACGTTTATTATCCACTCATCACACACCAACACGTTTATTATCCACTCATCACACACCAACACGTTTATTATCCACTCATCACACACCAACACGTTTATTATCCACTCATCACACCAACACGTGTTTATTATCCACTCATCACACACCAACATGTTTATTATCCACTCATCACACCAACACGTTTATTATCCACTCATCACACACCAACACGTTTATTATCCACTCATCACACACCAACACGTTTATTATCCACTCATCACACACCAACACGTTTATTATCCACTCATCACACACCAACACGTTTATTATCCACTCATCACACACCAACACGTGTTTATTATCCACTCATCACACACCAACACGTTTATTATCCACTCATCACACACCAACACGTTTATTATCCACTCATCACACACCAACACGTCTATTATCCACTCATCACACCAACACGTGTTTATTATCCACTCATCACACACCAACACGTCTATTATCCACTCATCACACACCAACACGATTATTATCCACTCATCACACCAACACGTTTATTATCCACTCATCACACACCAACACGTTTATTATCCACTCATCACAACACACTGCTGCTTCACTGAGCTACATTTTAGTCTGATAATCTCTAATAATCTCTAAATAAACTCTGGCCCGATAGAGGCTGCGTCCCAAACTGCATGTTTAATAGAGTCTTCTAGTAAATCGTCTGTGTCTCAAATCTCCATAGTTCTTACTAAATAGTGACAAATCGTGGAACCACTTTGTAAAGAACAGTTTCACTCTCTTCTAATCATACGTTTGTTGGAAAAAGTTTGTATCAACACAACACGGAATAATTATGTTTTTCTCTCACACACACAAATGGACAAATATGTGTTAGTTTAATATAATAATCATCTAAGAAATGGGAAGTGTCCCAGAATGCTTTAGTAAACTAAATGTGCACCGCCCGAAATTTAGGATGAGGTGCGTTTTTTTTGTTGTTGTTTTGTTTGTTTGTTTGTTTGTTTTGTAGGGTATAATCTTGTAAGTCTTCAATATTACGTTATGTTCCAAACCGCACACTGCTGCACTTTGTAGAAATTGTATTAGATATTGTGTGAAATAGGAGGCTGTTCTGACTGTCTCTAGTGCAGCAGTGTGTAATTTGAGACGTAACCATAGACCTTTACCTTTCAGTTCATTCCAAAAAAAAAAAAAAAAGAAATAAAGAAGGATTTGTCTGTTTTCTGTTAAAGAATATATATATAATATATATTTCATTTCCTGCACACATACTGAGTCTCACGTGCTGGTGTAATTATTGCAGAATGTACACTTTAAATAAGAAATGTTTACACTTGGCCTTGTTAAACCTCTTTAAGCCTTGTTAGGCCTCGTTAAGGCTAATTCTTGTTATCTGTTTCGTCATCCAAGTGACCTGAGTGTGGAACTTTTAGCTAAAGAGTTTGTGTGCTTTCTGACTGAGACAGAACAGTCTGAACCTGTCACACTGGTGTTAATTTAACACTCACACTGTGGACTGTGAAGCGTTCAGAACACTCAACATGACACTCGGACAGTTTTACACAGGACGCTTCACTGCTGAAAGCCTGACTATGCTAATCATGCTAGCAGGACTTTTATATGACATTGTAAATATCTTTATCATGTTCTAATTTAAAGACTGAGGCTGTCGTGACCAATATAACCTGCTTTTGTATCGACGCTCTGTGTGTATGTGTAAAATGAAGCTTTATATATCTCTGAATGTTCCAGTTAAAGAAATTAAACTGGATGGAATGTTCATCATTCAAACTTTTATCTACAATGGATTTTTTTGTTTATTTTTATTTGTTGTTTTGGGTTTTTTTCTTCAATTTCTGTGACCTTGAAAAAAAAAATGCACTACTAATGCTAGTGATTGTAATCTAATCTAACCAAATACAGCATTATAACTGTTACACTTTAATAATTTCATGACTTTTATCAGTGGATTTTTATATGAATATTGAAATAAACTTGCTTATATTGCTTATATTGTGTGTCTGTGTTCTTACCTTACCAATAAGAAATGAAACGTAAACCATGAGTTTAGGAAAACAATGAATTAATTTTATTGATTTTGTGACTTGGAAATAATTATATTGATGGAATAGTTAATGTACTAATGTCACACTTTACTGAAACATTTGAATATATCTCTGCAATATGTGAATGTTTAGATATTTTCATTAAAATAATAATGCTGCTTTAGTTTGTAGTCGGACTTTTATTTTGAAGTGTGAGGGAGCCGCGCGCCATCTTGTTTTACCTCCTTAACAACAAACCTGAGGCTGGAGCTGCTCTGACAGATGTTGCGCTGAACTCTGACCGAAACATCAGATTTTCCAGGTGTTATTAGTAAATTTAAGTGTTATTTTGGTAAAGATGGAGGTGGAAGGAGGCAGTGCGGGTCCTAAGCGGCGGGTCCACGGGCTCCTGCAGCTTTATTACGGCCTCAGTGAGGAGGGGAAAGCGGAGCAGCCCGAGTCCGCGGATCCGTGCGACATCAACGGGCCGCATTTCGACCCGGAGCTCTACCTCAACAAGGTGAACACACCGCTGCCGAGGACTAGAGGACTGAGTTAATCATTTAAACTAGCTGTCACTGTTAGTTATTCACCTCACACCACAACAACATGGCAGTTTCTCTGACTGACGTTAGTGTTAGCAATGGAGCTAACTGCTGAGGCGCTCAGAGTGACGTCAGCTTTAAAATGAGCTTTAAAATAAACAGTAATTTAGTGAAGAGCCTCACTTTATAGGGGAATTTATACCTCTCTCACACGCTCTATAGGGGAATTTATACCTCTCTCTCACACTCTATAGGGGAATCTATACCTCTCTCACACTCTATAGGGGAATCTATACCTCTCTCACGCTCTATAGGGGAATCTATACCTCTCTCACGCTCTATAGGGGAATCTATACCTCTCACACACTCTATAGGGGAATCTATACCTCTCTCACGCTCTATAGGGGAATCTATACCTCTCACACACTCTATAGGGGAATCTATACCTCTCTCACACTCTATAGGGGAATCTATACCTCTCTCACGCTTTATAGGGGAATCTATACCTCTCTCACGCTTTATAGGGGAATCTATACCTCTCTCACACTCTATAGGGGAATCTATACCTCTCTCACGCTTTATAGGGGAATCTATACCTCTCTCACACTCTATAGGGGAATCTATACCTCTCTCTCACACTCTATAGGGGAATCTATACTTCTCACACACTCTATAGGGGAATCTATACCTCTCACACACTCTATAGGGGAATTTATACCTCTCTCACGCTCTATAGGGGAATCTATACCTCTCACACACTCTATAGGGGAATTTATACCTCTCTCTCACACTCTATAGGGGAATCTATACCTCTCTCATGCTCTATAGGGGAATCTATACCTCTCTCACACTCTATAGGGGAATCTATACCTCTCTCACACTCTATAGGGGAATCTATACCTCTCTCACGCTCTATAGGGGAATCTATACCTCTCTCACGCTCTATAGGGGAATCTATACCTCTCTCACACTCTATAGGGGAATCTATACCTCTCTCACGCTTTATAGGGGAATCTATACCTCTCTCACGCTTTATAGGGGAATCTATACCTCTCTCACACTCTATAGGGGAATCTATACCTCTCTCACACTCTATAGGGGAATCTATACCTCTCTCACGCTTTATAGGGGAATCTATACCTCTCTCACGCTTTATAGGGGAATCTGTACCTCTCTCATGCTCTATAGGGGAATCTATACCTCTCACACACTCTATAGGGGAATCTATACCTCTCTCACGCCCTATAGGGGAATCTATACCTCTCTCACACTCTATAGGGGAATCTATACCTCTCTCACGCTTTATAGGGGAATCTATACCTCTCTCACACTCTATAGGGGAATCTATACCTCTCACACACTCTATAGGGGAATTTATACCTCTCTCTCACACTCTATAGGGGAATCTATACCTCTCTCATGCTCTATAGGGGAATCTATACCTCTCTCACACTCTATAGGGGAATCTATACCTCTCTCTCATGCTCTATAGGGGAATCTATACCTCTCTCACGCTCTATAGGGGAATCTGTACCTCTCTCATGCTCTATAGGGGAATCTATACCTCTCACACACTCTATAGGGGAATCTATACCTCTCTCACGCTCTACAGGGGAATCTATACTTCTCACACACTCTATAGGGGAATCTATACCTCTCTCACACTCTATAGGGGAATCTATACCTCTCTCTCATGCTCTATAGGGGAATCTATACCTCTCACACACTCTATAGGGGAATCTATACCTCTCTCACACTCTATAGGGGAATCTATACTTCTCACACACTCTATAGGGGAATCTATACCTCTCTCACACGCTCTATAGGGGAATCTATACCTCTCTCACATGCTCTATAGGGGAATCTATACCTCTCTCACGCTCTATAGGGGAATCTATACCTCTCTCTCATGCTCTATAGGGGAATCTATACCTCTCTCTCACACTCTCTATACTGTACAGGAGAGAGCAAACCATACAAAGAGTGCAAAATTAGACAAAATACTGTAATATCTGTATAATACTCATTTATGCCAAGTGCAGTATAAATATAAAGCTAGTTGCTGTTGCTATAGTAACGGAGGTGTTTTTACCATGTGACTTTTACATCACTTTACATCACACTGCACTCTGACAATGTGTTTGTGTGTGTGTATGTGTGTGTGTGTGTATGTGTGTGTGTGTGTGTATGTGTAGTTGAGAAAGGAGTGCTCTCTGACGGAGCTGATGGATCAGGAGAGCTGTATGGTGAAACAGATTCGCTCTCTGGACAGTGACATGCAGACGCTGGTCTATGAAAACTACAACAAGTTTATTTCTGCTACCGGTCAGTAAAACACACACACACACGCACACACGCACACACACACTTTAATAACTTTATGTGATCTAAGTGATTATTGAGTAATGTTATTGTGTGTGTTGATGATTATTGTTATTATTATTGTTTATTATTTTGATGGGATAAAGAATTAAAGAAATGCGTATTCACATGTAGCTCCGCCCCCAAAACCCTGCCGACATTTTGCATGAGGTACAGGTGTTAATGTTAGCCACCATGCTAACTGCTAACCTGATGTGTAACTGTGTAATTTGTGCATGCATGCGTGTTAGCCAGGCTTTGGTGAAATACGCCCTGTGTGTGTGTGTGTGTGTGTGTGTGTGTGTGTGTGTGTGTGTGTATGCGCATGTGTGCACGTGTGTGTGTGTCTGTGTCCTTAGACACCATCAGGAAAATGAAGAACGACTTTAAGAAGATGGAGGATGAGATGGACTGTCTCTCAGCCAACATGGCCGCCATCACAGAGTTCAGCGCCAAGATCAGCAGCACACTGCAGGACCAACACACTCAGATCACCAAACTGTCAGGCATGGACACACACACACACACACACACACTGAAGCACTGACAACACCATGAGTCATAACTGTGTGTGTGTGTGTGTGTGTGTGTGTGTTCAGGCGTTCACACTCTGGTGCGTAAGCTGCAGTTCCTGTTCGAGTTCCCGGCGTGGTTGAGGAAGTGTGTTGAGTGTGGAGAGTTCGGGCGAGCGGTCAGTGCTCAGAGGAAAGCACGCTGCGTCCTCAACCACTACAACAACATCACCTCGTTCAGGGGCATCCAGGACGAGTGCAACACCATCATGCTGGAATTAACACTGCACCTGAGGAACAGGTTCAGGTACACGCTCCACAGCACATTAACATTACACTACCGCATTATCACCTTCCAGGTAACACATCTCAGCGACGGGAAATTACCACTGCGGAAGAATCACATTAACACTAACATGTCCTACATTAACACACACATGATGCAAGTGTTTGATCCCGTGTTAATCCCGTGTTGATGGCGTGTGTTTCAGTGACAGCAGTGCGAGTGCTAAGGAGCTGTCAGAGTGTGTGGAGTTGTTGCTGCAGCTGGACGAACCGGCCGAGGAGCTCTGTGACAAATTCCTAAACCACGCCCACTCTAAGCTGGAGGCGGACCTGCAGGGCTTAGAGGAGGAGCTTAGCAGTTCCACCCAGAAGCCGAGCTCAGAACCAAACGTGAGCCCCGTGTCTCCGTCCGAGTCGAACCCTTTCCTGTCTCCGGCGAGCAGGATGGACATTCTGGAGTTCATCGATCGAGGCTGTAACGAGTTTGTCAGTAATCTGTGTTTAGTTATTGCGTCGTATCAGGAGTTATTTATTACCCGTCCACAGGGGGGCGACCACGCCCTGAAACACCTGCCTCAGATGGCCAGTCAGAAGCTGCAGCAGTTTGTGGACGCTTTAGCAGGCAGGTATTTCACGCTGATGGAGCGCAGGATACAGGAGGAGAAGGGCGTAGGGGACAATTCCCTCCTCGTAAGAGCGCTAGATCGCTTCCACCGCCGCCTCCAGGCCGTGTCTAAACTGCTTCCGGGGTCAGAGGTCACAAGCCGGGGGACTGACATCGTTATCAACGCGGCACGTGAGCGAATCAAGCAGTACCTTTGCGCTTTACAGAGCTTCTACCTGGATAGCCTGACTGACGTCAGACAGGCCCTCGCCGCGCCACGCATCACAGTGGGCGGAGCTAGCGGAGCACTGGGAGCGGGCAATTCTGCTGCCAAAGATGCCCCGCCCACTCTCCCAGAGCTGCTGTCCTCGTTGTCAAGCTCCATTCTCAATCAGATCAAATCAGTGTTAGTGTCTGTGCACCTGTTCACCGCTAAAGACATCACCTTCTCCAACAAACCCTACTTCAAGGTCAGTGTTCATGTTATAACGGTAGTCATATTAGCTCCGCCCACAAACTACTCCCTCAAATCACATCTCCTGTGTGTGCGTGTGCGTGTGTGCGTGTGTGTGTGCGTGTGTGCGTGCGTGTGTGTGTGTGCGCAGGGGGAGTTCTGCAGTCAGGGTGTGAGAGAGGGGCTTATCGTGAGCTTCATTAAGTTTATCTGTCAGTCATCACGTCAGTTCTGTGAGAGCGCAGGCGACCGGAGCAGCTCGACTCCGCCCACTTTACTGCTGCTGCTGTCACGCCTCTGCCTCGACTACAGCACCTCCACCATCTCCTACATCCTCACGCTGACCGACGAGCAGTTCCTCACACAGGTATATATACACACACACACACACACACACACACTCTCACACACACACACACACACACTGGGCATGTGGTGAGGAGTGTAGCTGTCTCACTCTCTGTCTCACTCTCTGTCTCACTCTCTGTCTGTGTCTCTGTGTTAAACGCAGCTTCATTCCCCGATCACTACAGTGACGACTCTGTGTGCTGAGGCCCGAGAGGCAGCACAGAAACTCCTCAACCACTACGTCAAGGTAATGCTAACCAGCTAAGCAGCTAACCAGCTCAGCGTGACGAGTGATGTGTATTTTCCTCCTCAGAGCAGTGAACTGTAGCGTCAGTGTTATAATCAGTGACTGTATCTGTGTGTGACGCTAACGCCTGTGTGTACAGTTTATAACTCATGTAAAGCTACGAAGCGCTGCTGTGTTTACTGCTGATACTCTGAGCGGCCATGTTTGATTTTATGGTCACTGAACTCTGAGAGC
>NC_069726.1:137381-149881 GCF_027358585.1 Pangasianodon hypophthalmus | reverse complement strand
AACCTTCTATACATTAACCTTCTATACATTAACTCTGTGTACATTAACCTTCTATACATTAACCTTCTATACATTAACCCTGTGTACATTAACCTTCTATACATTAACCTTCTATACATTAACTCTGTGTACATTAACCTTCTATACATTAACCCTGTGTACATTAACCTTCTATACATTAACCCTGTGTACATTAACCTTCTATACATTAACCCTGTGTACATTAACCTTCTATACATTAACTCTGTGTACATTAACCTTCTATACATTAACCCTGTGTACATTAACCTTCTATACATTAACCTTCTGTACATTAACCCTGTGTATATTAACCTTCTATACATTAACCCTGTGTACATTAACCTTCTATACATTAACCCTGTGTACATTAACCTTCTATACATTAACCTTCTGTACATTAACCCTGTGTACATTAACCTTCTATACATTAACCCTGTGTACATTAACCTTCTATACATTAACCTTCTGTACATTAACCCTGTGTACATTAACCTTCTGTACATTAACCCTGTGTATATTAACCTTCTATACATTAACCCTGTGTACATTAACCTTCTGTACATTAACCCTGTGTATATTAACCTTCTATACATTAACCCTGTGTATATTAACCTTCTATACATTAACCTTCTATACATTAACCCTGTGTACATTAACCTTCTATACATTAACCCTGTGTACATTAACCTTCTATACATTAACCCTGTGTATATTAACCTTCTATACATTAACCCTGTGTACATTAACCTTCTATACATTAACCTTCTGTACATTAACCCTGTGTACATTAACCTTCTGTACATTAACCCTGTGTACATTAACCTTCTATACATTAACCCTGTGTACATTAACCTTCTATACATTAACCTTCTGTACATTAACCCTGTGTACATTAACCTTCTATACATTAACCCTGTGTACATTAACCTTCTATACATTAACCCTGTGTACATTAACCTTCTATACATTAACCCTGTGTATATTAACCTTCTATACATTAACCCTGTGTACATTAACCTTCTATACATTAACCTTCTGTACATTAACCCTGTGTACATTAACCTTCTGTACATTAACCCTGTGTACATTAACCTTCTATACATTAACCCTGTGTACATTAACCTTCTATACATTAACCTTCTATACATTAACCTTCTATACATTAACCCTGTGTACATTAACCTTCTATACATTAACCTTCTATACATTAACCCTGTGTATATTAACCTTCTATACATTAACCCTGTGTATATTAACCTTCTGTACATTAACCCTGTGTATATTAACCTTCTTTACATTAACCCTGTGTACATTAACCTTCTGTACATTAACCCTGTGTATATTAACCTTCTATACATTAACCCTGTGTATATTAACCTTCTATACATTAACCTTCTATACATTAACCCTGTGTACATTAACCTTCTATACATTAACCCTGTGTACATTAACCTATACATTAACCCTGTGTATATTAACCTTCTATACATTAACCCTGTGTACATTAACCTTCTATACATTAACCTTCTGTACATTAACCCTGTGTACATTAACCTTCTGTACATTAACCCTGTGTACATTAACCTTCTATACATTAACCCTGTGTACATTAACCTTCTATACATTAACCTTCTGTACATTAACCCTGTGTACATTAACCTTCTATACATTAACCCTGTGTACATTAACCTTCTATACATTAACCTTCTATACATTAACCTTCTGTACATTAACCCTGTGTACATTAACCTTCTATACATTAACCCTGTGTACATTAACCTTCTATACATTAACCTTCTATACATTAACCTTCTATACATTAACCCTGTGTACATTAACCTTCTATACATTAACCCTGTGTACATTAACCTTCTATACATTAACCCTGTGTACATTAACCTTCTATACATTAACCCTGTGTACATTAACCTTCTATACATTAACCTTCTATACATTAACCCTGTGTATATTAACCCTGTATTCACTAAACACTGATTAGCTTTATGTAATAAACACAAAACTCTGAGTCTCTTCCATCTTATAAATTCAAGATTCAGAGAACTTTATTAATCCCAGGGGGAAATAAAGCATTACAGTAGATATGTTTAGAGTTTTTAAATTATTATTCTTTTTAAATTAATTAACCAGTGAACTAATTAATTATTTAATTAAAATAATGAACTGTGTGTGTGTGTGTGTGTGTGTGTGTGTGTGTGTGTGTGTGGTGGGGGCGGGGTCAGTAGAATGAAGCCGGTTGCTTGCACATGCGCAGAAGGGAACAGCAAAATGGCGGCCTCCATGAGCAGCGTTTGTGTGACACTGAGCAGATGCGTGTGGAATAAAAGCGGATTAATTCCCGCAGTCAGGAGGATTTCTGCTGCTGCAGTCTGTTTACAGGTGAGTTTTAGACTTCAGGGTTTTTATCGTGACCTTTTCTGATATTAAATGTGGACGGAGGTTTGTACTTTAGCTCCGTTAGCTAGAGGCTAATTGTGTAACATTAAAATAAAATAAAATAAAAAGTTGATGAACCTGTTTCTGTTTGTGCAGATGTTCAGACTCTTTAACTTTATTTATCAAATTAAATGAGAAATATTTGTGCAGTAAATTCAGAGTAAAAGTTTAATGCATCTTCATTTATCTACTAAATTCTGTCTAATCTTAAACTAAACTTATTTTTTCTTTCTTTCTTTCTTTCTTTCTTTATTTATTTATTTATTTTTTAAAAAAAGTTTATCAGCTACAGCGTGCAAAGGAGTTTTATATATTTTATTTTAATTAATATTATTGTTGAAAAGAGAAGATTTAATCAGAACTCCATAACGTTAAAATATATAAATAAAATAATAAGATAATAATATATTTTAAACTTATTGCACTGATTCTCTTATAATGCACTAAACTCCTTTTTCAATTAAACAACTGTCCAATTCACAAAATATTCAAATCCAATCATTTTTATATTTTAATATTTTATGAATTTGTTGTAGATGTGAGAATAATTTGTGCACCGTGTCAGAGACGTCCGTCTGCGAGAGATTTATCCGCATCGCTTGAAGAGAAATATTAGTTTATTAAAGCAGCAGTAAACGGAGAGATTCAGACACTGTGATGTCATGCTGATGTCACAGTAGCTATATGGTGTTATTTGACGGTGAGGTGATGATGTCATGTTTTGTGGGCGGGGTTTAGACACACAGCAGCTCGGATGGAGGAGGTTCTTCTGTAACTGAGAGCACAGACGAGTTCCGCTTCGTGGAGCGACTGATTCCCCCGACACGCATCCCACCTCCACCCAAACACACCGGCCCCGCCCCGTCCGGCTGGACCCCGCCCTCAGGTACACACTCACACACACACACACACAGACACACACACACACAGACACTCACATTCTCGCTCACACTCACATTCTCGCTCACTCACACTCACACTCGCTCACACGCTCTCACTCACACACACTCTCACTCACACACACACTCACTCACACACACTCACTCATACTCACACACACTCTCACTCACACTCACACACTCGCTCACACTCACACACACTCGCTCACTCACACTCGCTCTCACTCACATACACACACTCACTCATACTCTCACACACTCTCACTCACACACACACACACTCACACACACTCGCTCACACTCACACACACACACTCGCTCACTCACACTCGCTCACACGCTCTCACTCACACACACTCTCACTCACACACTCGCTCTCACTCACACACACTCACACACACACACTCACTCATACTCACACACACTCACACACACACTCACTCATACTCGCTCACACTCACTCTCACTCACACACTGACTCATACTCACACACACACACACACTCTCACTCACACACTCGCTCACACACACTCACACACACACACTCACTCATACTCACACACACTCACACACACACTCACTCATACTCGCTCACACTCACTCTCACTCACACACTGACTCATACTCACACACACACACACACTCTCGCTCACACTCACACACTCACACATGCATTCTCATTCACGCTCACACACTCACACACACACTCTCACTCTCTCACACACACAGCATTATTTTACGATGATTTTATTTGTTTCAGAAACGCCTCCATCGCTGCCCTACATGATCCGACGCTCCCGAATGCACAATATTCCTGTTTACTCCGACATCAAGCACGGAAACCAGAAGAGCACCGTCGTGCGTAAGGTGGAGGGAGACATCTGGGTGGGTTTAAAGCTCGCACTGCCAAGCGTTCGCTGCCTCTGTTCCTCTGTGTGTGGATTTGTGTTACACACGAGCTGTTTGTGTTGCAGGCTCTCAATAAGGATGTAAAGGAACATCTGCAGCAGCTGACGGGCAGAGAGCCGCCCACGAAGGTCAACGAGGTCACCATGAGCATCCGCATTAAAGGCCAGTTCGATACGGAGCTGAAGGAGTGGCTGCTGAAGCTGGGCTTCTGATCAGCGCAGACTCATTATTATTATTATTATTATTATTATTATTATTATTATTATTATTGTTACACATAACAGTGTGATTAATACAGAAAGCTGGTGCAGTGAAATCTGATTAACGCAGTGTGTGTTTTACACCAGATGTGTTTCCTGATGTGTCCAGCTGTGTGCAAATAAAGTTAAACTGCTAAATAAACTTTATCACTGACTCTACAACATCTTACTGTTCTCTCACTTCTCACTTTATTTATTCTGTTATGAATTCTGTAGAAAATACAGACTTTTCCAGCTCCTTCAATATTTTTTTCTGAGGAAATGAGAATAAATAGAGAGATGTAGAATAATTATGTTTCTGTGGTTGTAGAGAATTCAGTTGACAATTCGAGATTAGTTTCAACATTCTTTTTTTTCCCCAGAATTTTTAATTTTAGACAGTTTAGTGTAAAAGTCGGCCCACAGTGGAGCAGAACCGAGCTGCTGGTGAAACTGCGCAAAATCTGCGCCGCTTCTGTGCAAAAGGCTTCCGCGTTGACTTTGATGTGACGTCATCAAATCGCGACCGCTCTGTCTGTCAGCGCGGCGGCGTCTCTCGTGCGTTTACTAACCAGGCGGGTGAGTTATTATTATTATTATAATTATTATACTGTAACACCGCATGAGTTTATTCTAAAACATTTATAATGATATTATACAGATTGTCCTGGAGCAGAAAAATAAATCAAAACACGACCAGAGTGTGAAGTTAAAAAGTTTACTGTAGATGTGGTAAATGTAAATGTGGAGGATAAGTGGAAGCGTTTAAGGTTAATGTGTTAAAAGCGTTGATTTTCAGTCATTTATAGATATAAAACTCCAAACTTTACAATTTAACATCCTGCTGCTGCATCTATACCTGCTCATTTTAGTTCTCTTTCCTGTGATAGTGTTTTCATGTCATTTATTTCTGTTTATTTGTTTAATAATAAAACAAACACGTATACTAACAAAAAAACCCTTTAATTACAGTAGAGAACGTGAGATGATCTTTTACTGTAAATCAGCACACGATTAGAGCAGATTAACTGTTTTTATGAAACAGAACCAGACAGTCTGTAAAGAGAAAAATGATAGAAATTAGATTACAGATATTTTGAATCGGAACCAAAAGGCTTCGGTGTGAGTGGAAGTGTGACTGAGTTTCCTGCCTCGGAGACGTGAACGACAGTGCACCGCTTCCGCTTGTGTGAGATCTGAATAAAGTGTTAAAGTGTTAAAGTGTGTGTTTGTCCCGTGTCTCTCGGCAGTGTGTGATGGAGCGCGTGTGGAGACGGAGGACGCCGGCGTTCGTGAGGTCGTTACTGATGGACGTCTCGCTGAAGGAGGACGAGCTGAGCGGTGGGACGGAACCTGAGCAGATGAGTAAAGACGGGATTTCACTTCCAGTGACGGCGGCGTGCGGCGCTGATCTGACTCCGGCTGCTGAGGAAGAGGACACATCTTCATCCTCCTCCTCCTCCTCATTACGGCCCTGTGGGCTGTGTCTCAGTAACCCGGCACGTTACACTTGTCCCCGCTGTAACGTCTCTTACTGTGCACTGTCCTGTTACCGCGGCTCGGCTCACACGGCGTGTTCAGAGCAGTTTTATAAAGACTGTGTGTCTCAGGAGCTGAGGCAGCGTGGCAGGGCGGCGCACGAGGACAGGATTCACATGAGAGACATCCTGCTGAGGATGCGGCGGGCGGAGGGGGGGCTGGGCGGAGTCATGAGGGAGCTGATGGAGAACAGCGGAGGACAAGTGACTGAGAGGGACACGGAGACGCTAACGCTGCTGTCCAGACTAGCCGAGATTCAGACGGACAGAGAAGAAGGACACGAGGACGAGGTGCAGGACATCCTACAGAGACTCGCGCAGACAGACGCTGAGGAAGAGGAAGGTGAGGAAGAGGAGGATGTAGTGACGAAGCTGTCGGGACTAAATATCGAGTCTCTGACTGAAGACGAGCTGTGGACGCTCCTGCCGGAGAAGGACAAGCAGAAGTTTGAGCGGCTGCTAAAGGACGGCGGGATCAGCGCTCTCGTTCCAATATGGCGGCCGTGGTGGGAGGAGCATGAGCGAGACCGTGTGGTGCTGATCGAGGAGCTCCAGCGGGAGGGACGTGAAGAAACGAGCAGCGTGGAGGAAGAAGAGAGCAGAGACGTCCAGGACTTGGATACGGCATCAGAACATCCATCACCACTGAAACAGGAAGTTAAGAAGCAGAAGGTAAAAATGGAAGGAAGCAGAGACGCTCCTCCTCCAATCAGCTGTGAAATCCCGCCCCTGTCCTCTCTTTGCTCTGCCTCTCCGTCCCCGCTGGTGAAGTTCAGCCTGGTGAACGTGCTGTGCGGTTACGCCTTCACGCTCCGCCTCTTTAACGGAGACGTGTGGGAAACACAGCAGCTGCTGGAGTTCACTCGGCTCCTTCTGTCCGTGTCGGAGTGTTTGGGACGCAGCCGGACGTTCGGCTCGTTCTCCGAGGCTCTGAGCGCTGCGATGGCGTCCATCTCTGCAGAACTATACGACTCGGACTCGGCTCTGAGCGCAGTGGAAGACGTGGCTCACATCCTGAGCGGCGCGAGTAAGGACGATAGAGCGGGATACACACTCTCAGCACTCGCTCAGCTGCGCTCGGCGTTCGGCAAAGCGCGCACCGCAGCTCCCAGAGACCACGCCCACTTCAGGAGGATGTGTTTCCTGGCAGGGAAGAAATGCGAGTTCCTGCAGGCGTGGGCCAACGAGAACACACACACGCTGAGGGGTTTAGCCAGACGGGCGTGGTCAGAGTGTCAGAGACAGACAGGTGAGAGACAGGAGATGGAGAGAGACAGGAAACAGATGGAGGAGGGCTGGAAGAAGGGAAGAGCACGAGGAAAAGTCATGATCGAAGAGATTTAATTTATTTTAAAAGTCACAGCAATTTTCTTTTCAGTTTCTGAAATTATAAAAAAACATACAGTATATTTTCTTATAACAATTATATAAAATGACGTTTATTTCCCTACACTCACACACACACACACACACACACACAGAGCTGTTTTCTTTTTGCAACAGTAATAAACACAAACATTCATATTCATGTCCTTCTGCACTTGTTTATTGTTCTTGTTTCTTGAGCTGTGTTTCAAATATTTCCCTTCACTGGAGAATCATGTGCACTACCTAGTACACTACTGTAGTGCACACTAGAGCAGAGTGTCCTCCTGACGTACAGCTGAGCGCCTGCATGTGTTTAAAATATCCTAATTTGTCTGAAATTACATTTTATAAATTAAAATCTCTGATCTTTACATCAGTCATGTTGGTCTGTTGTTAATCTGCTGTGTCATATTGGATTTGTTTTGGGGGAAAAAAAAATCTCTCACGCAGGATAACGTGCGTCACTAACGCGGTGTGTTAAACTCAGGGTCGTGTACACAGAAACACGTCAATGTGTGCAAGTTTACTGCAGAACAGCAGGTTGATTTTATTACTGAGGTTTTATCAGGAAAATGTCTGTGAACATGTTCCATTTAACCTCGTGTCCATGTACAGGGTTTATTACAGGAAGATCACCGTGTTCCCCGTGTGTCTCATCTCCACACACACACACAGACAGATGTTATGGGCATGTGTGTACACACAGAAGAGGTGTGTGTGTGTGTGTGTGTGAGGGGACAAGAGTGAGAGAGTGTAATAAAGAGTGTAATAAAGTGTGTATAATGAGCTCAGTAGATGTAGGGGATGATCCTGTAGGGCACTCGGCTGCAGTACGCCTCCCAGGCCGCTCCGTACTTCGCTCTGCACTGACGCTCGTCTCGCGCCTCCCTGTGCACCAACAACACGCTGAAGTACAGCACATAGAAGTACGGCAGAATGTGGGAGAAGCCTGTGGGGACACGGCAGGGGGTTACAGGGTGTCGGGATTACAATTGTGAATATAAACCATGAGTATATTAAAAAAAACTTTATTTTGTGTGAGTGTGTGTGTGTGTGTGTAACTCCCAGCTCATGGACCAATATGGCCCACTGCCTTGTTTCATTCAATTTGCAAAAAATAGTGGCCTGTAGTACACTAATCTACACTTTCACACTATCTAGAATACAGCTCACATTAAGTCATCTAAACATGATTCAGAAACCCATCAGGAGTTTGGTGTTTAGTGTTTCAGTGATTAACCCAAATCCTGTAATCTATCACTCAGTGTATGTGCACGCTGTGTAAACACGCTGAAAGAAGAAAAGATGAAGTGCAAAGATGAGAGAGAGAAGTGAGAAAAGGACATGTATTAACTCAGCGTACGCGATACAATTCTGTGTTTCAAGGCTCACGAGAATATTGATGTGGCCCAGGCAGAATCTGAGACTGATGCCCCTGCTGTATATGTACGTGTGTGTGTGTGTGTGTGTGTGTGTGTGTGTTGGACTGACCGCAGGGTAGAGACCACGCTAGCGCCATCAGAAGGTCTCCGAGGTAATTGGGGTGTCTGACGAATCCCCACCATCCAGACACTAACAACCGCTTTCCTGTTGCCGTGGCAATCGTCTCTAAATCTACAACATTAGCATAAAGGTGCTCAGCATTACACAGCGTTCTCTGTTTATGTATATATTGTGTGTGTGTGTGTGTGTGTATCTGAGACTCACGCCGGACGCTGGCATGTGTTGGGTCTCTCCTGAACTGGTTCTTCTGAGAGTTGGACTTGCGGAAGACGTAATATCCGATTCCTGAAAGCAGAACAAAGACTGGTCATGTGTATTAACGCTCTGCGGTGTTAGTGTCGGTCAGGACAGGGCGTGTCCTAAATTACCGTTCAGCAGGACGATGGCAAGGGCACTGAAGGGAGTGAGTGTATGAGGGTGTGACACAAGGAACGCTGCCTGGAGGCCGTATGTGAACGGAACCCAAACCAAATCACCAAAAGCCAACATGAAGCCGAATCCATCATGCACAATGTCCATGGTGCTCAACACCGCCTCCTGCAGGGTGGATTCACACACACACACACACACACACACACACGAGCAGGCTGAGTGCGCAGTGCAATAACCGCTCGCTATTCACTACATAGTACACTAATAAAATGCTGCAATGCAACAAAACACATGACACCCTGTGTAGTGTCCCTGTGTAGTGTCCCTGTGTAGTGTCCCTGTGTAGTGTCCCTGTGTAGTGTCCTGTGTAGTGTCCTGTGTAGTGTCCCTGTGTAGTGTCCTGTGTGGTGTCCTGTGTGGTGTCCCTGTGTGGTGTCCCTGTGTAGTGTCCTGTGTAGTGTCCTGTGTAGTGTCCTGTGTAGTGTCCCCGTGTAGTGTCCCTGTGTGGTGTCCCTGTGTGGTGTCCTGTGTGGTGTCCCTGTGTGGTGTCCCTGTGTAGTGTCCCTGTGTAGTGTCCTGTGTGGTGTCCCTGTGTCCTGTGTGGTGTCCCTGTGTGGTGTCCCTGTGTAGTGTCCCTGTGTGGTGTCCCTGTGTGGTGTCCTGTGTAGTGTCCCTGTGTAGTGTCCCTGTGTGGTGTCCCTGTGTCCTGTGTGGTGTCCCTGTGTAGTGTTCCTGTGTGGTGTCCTGTGTCCTGTGTGGTGTCCCTGTGTAGTGTCCCTGTGTGGTGTCCCTGTGTGGTGTCCCTGTGTGGTGTCCTGTGTGGTGTCCCTGTGTGGTGTCCCTGTGTAGTGTCCCTGTGTGGTGTCCCTGTGTCCTGTGTGGTGTCCCTGTGTAGTGTCCCTGTGTGGTGTCCCTGTGTGGTGTCCCTGTGTGGTGTCCTGTGTGGTGTCCCTGTGTGGTGTCCCTGTGTAGTGTCCCTGTGTGGTGTCCCTGTGTCCTGTGTGGTGTCCCTGTGTAGTGTCCCTGTGTAGTGTCCCTGTGTGGTGTCCCTGTGTAGTGTCCCTGTGTGGTGTCCCTGTGTCCTGTGTGGTGTCCCTGTGTAGTGTCCCTGTGTGGTGTCCCTGTGTGGTGTCCCTGTGTAGTGTCCCTGTGTGGTGTCCCTGTGTGGTGTCCTGTGTAGTGTCCCTGTGTAGTGTCCCTGTGTGGTGTCCCTGTGTCCTGTGTGGTGTCCCTGTGTAGTGTTCCTGTGTGGTGTCCTGTGTCCTGTGTGGTGTCCCTGTGTAGTGTCCTGTGTGGTGTCCCTGTGTGGTGTCCTGTGTGGTGTCTCTGTGTAGTGGTCCTGTGTAGTGTTCCTGTGTAGTGTCCTGTGTAGTGTTCCTGTGTAGTGTCCCTGTGTAGTGTCCCTGTGTAGTGTTCCTGTGTGGTGTCCCTGTGTGGTGTCCCTGTGTGGTGTCCCTGTGTAGTGTCCCTGTGTAGTGTCCTGTGTAGTGTCCCTGTGTGGTGTCCTGTGTGGTGTCCCTGTGTAGTGGTCCTGTGTAGTGTCCTGTGTGGTGTCCCTGTGTAGTGTCCCTGTGTAGTGTCCCTGTGTGGTGTCCCTGTGTAGTGTCCCTGTGTAGTGTCCCTGTGTAGTGTTCCTGTGTAGTGTCCCTGTGTGGTGTCCTGTGTAGTGTCCTGTGTAGTGTTCCTGTGTGGTGTCCCTGTGTAGTGTCCCTGTGTAGTGTCCCTGTGTAGTGTCCCTGTGTGGTGTCCTGTGTAGTGTCCTGTGTGGTGTTCCTGTGTGGTGTCCCTGTGTGGTGTCTCTGTGTAGTGGTCCTGTGTAGTGTCCCTGTGTAGTGTCCCTGTGTAGTGTCCCTGTGTGGTGTCCCTGTGTAGTGTCCCTGTGTAGTGTCCCTGTGTGGTGTCCCTGTGTAGTGTCCCTGTGTGGTGTCCCTGTGTAGTGTCCCTGTGTAGTGTTCCTGTGTGGTGTCCTGTGTAGTGTTCCTGTGTAGTGTTCCTGTGTGGTGTCCTGTGTGGTGTCCCTGTGTGGTGTCCTGTGTAGTGTCCCTGTGTAGTGTCCCTGTGTAGTGTCCTGTGTAGTGTTCCTGTGTGGTGTCCCTGTGTAGTGTCCCTGTGTAGTGTCCTGTGTGGTGTCCCTGTGTAGTGTCCCTGTGTGGTGTCCCTGTGTAGTGTCCCTGTGTAGTGTCCTGTGTAGTGTTCCTGTGTAGTGTCCCTGTGTAGTGTCCCTGTGTAGTGTCCTGTGTGGTGTCCCTGTGTAGTGTCCCTGTGTGGTGTCCCTGTGTAGTGTCCCTGTGTAGTGTCCTGTGTAGTGTTCCTGTGTAGTCTCCCTGTGTGGTGTCCCTGTGTGGTGTCCCTGTGTAGTGTCCCTGTGTAGTGTTCCTGTGTGGTGTCCCTGTGTGGTGTCCTGTGTGGTGTCCCTGTGTGGTGTTCCTGTGTGATGTCCCTGTGTCGTGTCCCTGTGTGATGTCCCTGTGTGGTGTTCCTGTGTAGTGTCCCTGTGTAGTGTCCTGTGTAGTGTCCTGTGTCGTGTTCCTGTGTCGTGTCCCTGTGTGATGTCCCTGTGTGGTGTCCCTGTGTCGTGTCCCTGTGTCGTGTCCCTGTGTCGTGTCCCTGTGTAGTGTCCTGTGTAGTGTCCCTGTGTAGTGTCCTGTGTCGTGTCCCTGTGTGATGTCCCTGTGTCGTGTCCCTGTGTCGTGTCCCTGTGTCGTGTCCCTGTGTCGTGTCCTGTGTAGTGTCCCTGTGTAGTGTCCTGTGTAGTGTTCCTGTGTAGTGTCCTGCGTAGTGTCCCTGTGTGGTGTCCCTGTGTAGTGTCCCTGTGTAGTGTCCTGTGTGGTGTCCCTGTGTAGTGTTCCTGTGTAGTGTCCCCGTGTAGTGTCCCTGTGTAGTGTCCTGTGTAGTGTCCCTGTGTAGTGTCCTGTGTAGTGTTCCTGTGTAGTGTCCTGTGTAGTGTTCCTGTGTAGTGTCCTGCGTAGTGTCCCTGTGTGGTGTCCTGTGTGGTGTCCTGTGTAGTGTCCCTGTGTCGTGTCCTGTGTAGTGTCCTGTGTAGTGTTCCTGTGTGGTGTCCTGTGTAGTGTCCCTGTGTGGTGTCCTGTGTGGTGTCCTGTGTGGTGTCCCTGTGTGGTGTCCTGTGTGGTGTCCTGTGTCGTGCCCTAACTTCGTTCCACAGAGCGTCGCTGACGTAGAGCAATTGGAAGGCGTTC
>NC_069726.1:117381-129881 GCF_027358585.1 Pangasianodon hypophthalmus | reverse complement strand
TCTGCTAATTGTCAGAAATGTGGGTTTATTGTGTGTAATTTCTTTTATTCAAATTAGAATTTAAATTTAAATTTAGACTTTCAGAGAATTCATTACTGATGTATAATGATTAGTGATTATTTCTCCACTGTGTGTATTTCTGCTCCATCATTATTAACACAAACACTAAACACCACTCGTTTTCTCTCTCTCTCCCTCTCTCTCCCTCTCTCTCTCTCTCTCTCTCTGTCTTTCACTGACTCTCTCCCTCTCTCTCTCTCTCTCTCTCTCTCTCTCTCTCTGTCTTTCACTGACTCTCTCCCTCTCTCTCTCTCTCTCTCTCTCTCTCTCTCTCTGTCTTTCACTGACTCTCTCCCTCCCTCTCTCTCTCTCTCTCTCTCTCTGTCTTTCACTGACTCTCTCTCTCTCTCTCTCTCTCTCTGATTTCAGGCTGATCAGCAGTATTTTTTGTAAAATTCTCTGAGCAGTTATAAATGTGCTGTACAGTGGAGGAAGGGAAAATGAGGTCACGCCCTCACAAAGGTGTGTGTGTGTGTGTGTGTGTGTGTGCGCGCGTGTGTGTATGTGTGTGTGTGTGTGTGTGCGTATGTGTGTGTGTGTGTGTGTGTGTGTGTGTGTGTGTGTAGGTGGGTATCCTGCAGGTACAGACAGAAATAGACTGAGTGTACATCTATCATTCCTTCTCAAGAGTTTATGTTTTGTTCTTTATGTCTCCTTTTGTCCATACTTCTGTTTTTCAGCACACACCTCTGTCCTGTTCTCTTCATCTCATTGTCATTTGAAGTGTGTGTGTGTGTGAGTGTGTGTGAGTGTGTGTGAGTGTGTGTGTGTGTGTGCACGCCTGAATGCTCGCCATGTTTTGTCAGTTGCTCAGTCATGTTTCAAACTTATCAACTGCAGCCAGTTTCCATGGTAACATCTCTGAAGAGAGAAGAGAAACAAGAGGAGTCACTCTGTATGTGTGTGTGTGTCTGTGAGTGTGTGTGAGTATGTGTGTCTGTGAGTGTGTGTGAGTGTGTGTGTCTGTGAGTGTGTGTGAGTGTGTGTTAGAATACATAGAATATCAGCCATTTGAAAGAAAACTAGAATACAGTAAGAACAGAGACAGACAGAGATGGAGACAGAGAGAGAGAGAGAAAGAGAGAGAGAGAGAGAGAGAGAGAGAGTCAATAAGCATGTAACACAGTTTGGTTGCCATGGAGACAGCAGAAGAGTGAGCTGCACTTTGTCAGTCTGTCTGCAACTCACTCTCACTAACTCACCCGAGAGAGAGAGAGAGATGGAAATGTCCATCTTCTACATTCTCATATTCACGTCACTGTATTAATCCTTACTTATTGCTCTCTCTCCTCCTTTTCCTTGTTTAATTTCCTGTTCTGTTTGTCCACGGTGATGGTGACTGACAGTGACGGTTCAGCAGTGAGGTTTGAGGAAAGAATAAATTTTATTGAATATGAAGAATTGCTTTGAGTTTCACACTTATGAGAGATACAGAGTGAGTATAAAAGACAATTATTATTCCTAAATACACCATGTTCACGTTACGGCACGTTCACGTCATGTGGAATTACAGCAAACACGACACTCCGAGCACTTCATCTCCTCAACTGGGAAAA
The DNA here is from genome assembly GCF_027358585.1 of Pangasianodon hypophthalmus. Lineage (NCBI taxonomy): Eukaryota > Metazoa > Chordata > Actinopteri > Siluriformes > Pangasiidae > Pangasianodon > Pangasianodon hypophthalmus. The sequence continues at coordinate 128,265 of NC_069726.1, read as the reverse complement.
TCAGTGTTTCCATGGCAACACACCCAACACCAAGGACACACACTGACCACGGTGATGGTTTAATATATATATATATATATATATATATATATATATATATATATATATATATATATATATATATATATATGCTACATGCTAAAAAGCTAAAGTGCACTACACTATGGATGATGAGGTCATCAGCTGAGGATGATGGGAAGGTGTGAGTTTAACCCCGACAGCGAGAAGGTTCCAGATTCCAGAAAATTCCAAGTTCTATGGAGATGTGAGTCAGAAACTCGTCTTTACCGTAATTCCCATATGTCGTGAACAGCGCTGTGAGACAGTCAGTGATGATGTCATAATGAGCCTAAAGTATTTCATCTTTCTTCATCTTTGTGTTCGATTGTCAAGGGACATAAAGCGGACAAAATGTCCAACTCAAATCACACACACACTTACACACCCCTCCTCCAGCAATATAGTCTTTTAAGAGAGCGAGAGAAAGAGAGAGAGAAAGCGTGTGTGTGTGTGTGTGTGTGTGTGTGTGTGTGTGAGGCCACTTTTAGCACAATAATATCCTGTGTTATTTCCACACAGTCCTGTTCACACAACTTGGAAGTTAAAATACACAAATGTAGGGTTGGAAAATTAGCAAAGTAACACAATGACATCGTCATCATCATCATCATCATCATCATCAGTAACAGTGTCATCAGCAGCTCTGACATCATTCCTACATCATCATCACAATTAACATCTGAACTGGCTGCGTCCCAAACGTCACTGTGTGATAAAATGTACTTATTAGAAGTAATTCTAACTGCAGTACGCACTAAAGATGTTCATTAGAACGGGTCTTTATTAGAACAGGTATTCATTAGAAAGTGAGGTTTGGGACAGTGTTGGCGTTAAAAAAGAGTCACTAGTAAAGAGAACACCGTATTTAGGGGTCACATGATTAGCTAGTCCTGCTAGCCAGTTAATTAAAAAAGAGGAGCTATCAGATTGAGTATAATTAGCCTGGTAGCTAGTTAACTGCTCTTTTATTACTTTGTGTTTGAGTGTTTGGCACAGAGGCCTACAGTGGCCATGACTCCAGAGCAGGAACGAACGCTAGTGTTTGGGAATTGCTCATTATTCCATTCAACTAAATGACTTTCAGCAGCATCTGTCTCACACTATCTCACTGCCTCAGTCAGCACTCCGTCTCACTCTGTCTCACTCCGTCTCAGACTGTCTCACTCCGTCTCACTCTGTCTCACTCCGTCTCAGCCTGTATCAGCCTGTCTCACTCCGTCTCGGCCTGTCTCACTCAGTCTCAGCCTGTCTCACTCCGTCTCGGCCTGTCTCACTCCGTCTCACTCTGTCTCACTCCGTCTCAGCCTGTCTCACTCTGTCTCACTCCGTCTCAGCCTGTATCAGCCTGTCTCACTCTGTATCAGCCTGTCTCACTCTGTCTCACACCGTCTCAGCCTGTCTCACTCTGTATCAGCCTGTCTCACTCTGTCTCACACCGTCTCAGCCTGTCTCACTCCGTCTCAGCCTGTCTCACTCTGTATCAGCCTGTCTCAGCCTGTCTCACTCCGTCTCAGCCTGTCTCACTCTGTATCAGCCTGTCTCAGCCTGTCTCACTCCGTCTCAGCCTGTCTCACTCTTTCTGTCTCACTCCTCGTGTCCTGCTATGTCTTAGTCCATCTGTCCTCTGGCACTTTTTAGTCTGTAGCAGTGTGTTTTAATAATACAGTCTCATCACATTCTGTCCTTCTTAGTTTCTCAAAAATTGTTCATAAAGCAATTGGCCCAAGTTTCTCACTGTATCTCTCAGCTCTGTCTCACTCTACTTCACTCTATCTTACTGTTTCACTTGTTCTCACTTGGTCTCACTCCCGCTCTTTCTCTGTTTAAATCCAACTCTCAGTCTGCTTCTGTGTCTCGTTCCATCTCAGTCCAGAAAGAATGTCCCAAAGGTCTTACTCTGTCTCCGAGGACCTGCTGCGTCTCCACAGTGATACGGAGGCGTTGGCTTTTCTCTATAAGGCTGACAACAGTGTGTGTGTGTGTGTGTGTGTGTGTGTGTGTGTGTGTGTGTGTGTGTGTATTTACACCGATTCTCAGAATGATTCCAGTCTTTCCTTAAAAGTCCCACAGATGGTCTGAACAGTTTTCCCGGCCTGGATAATTTTCTCGTTTCATTGGTTGCTCAGTGTAAACATCGCCGTCACTGTTCAGTCGTATAAATATAAAGTTTGTGCAGTTTGTCTTAGTGTAAGGACACGAGTAGTTTCTACCCTGGATTGAGATACAACAGCTGAGTGCTAGAATAAAATGGATATATTATTAAAGTAAATAGAATCTACCACTGGACTAAAACAGTGAAAGCTTTAGCGCTAATCTAACACTTTAGAACTAAACGGAGGTAATTTACACAAAAGTCTTTTTGCAAACAAAAATGACATTATATGGCATCGAATCTGGAGTCTGTAGATCAGAAGATGATCATCAGTGATGATCACATCTCATCGCAGTGGAGGTGATTCGCCGTGTCGCTCCGAGCAGCAGAAATGTTCAGCAGCCCTTAAAGAAATAAAACTCAATAATGAAACATCACTGCTGCTCGAGCTTCTCTCTGTCTCCCTGTCTGTGTGTCTCTCTCCCAGCATCACGACAGGTCTCCAGGCATTTCTGTTGCTGGCTGAGGAGGAGGAGGACGGAACATCACGCATTCTTTCTTTCTTTTTTCTTCCACCTTTTGTCTGTTCTTCATCGATCAGAAGCTGACCAGAGCGTAAACCATGCTGCAAACAGAGAGACAGAAATCGGCCATGACTCACTCCTCCAACATTAAACAGTGAAGTGATTCAATTCAAACTCAATGCAGAACACACTGTTTAAGGGTGCTTTTGTGTGTGTGTGTGTGTGTGTGCGTGCTTAACTCTCAAGTTTTACCTGTACAGGTAGTAGAAGAAGGAGAGCAAGTAGAAGCCCAGTTTGCACCATGACTCTTTTTGGCAGTAATTAAGAATATCTGCGTTCATCACACTGACGGGGTCGTACATCACCTCAGAGCCGTCAGCTGGCCGGTGGAAAAACCTGCAGAGAGAGAGAGAGAGAGAGAGAGAGAGCGAGATAGTGAGTCTGACTTTCTGTCTGTCTGTCTTGGTAAAATTGTGTGTGTTTGTCTTTCTGTCTGTTTGTATGTCCCTGTCAGTTTATGTGTCTGTCTGTGTGTCTATGTTGCAGCCTGGACAACTACACACATATGATTAATGGGAAATCATGAATAAAAGTTACATTCTGTCATTTATAACACACAGAATACAATAAACTTCAAATCACACTATCACACAGTTGCTCAGTAACACAGTAAAAAAGTCATTCAGTAACATAGTTGCATAGCCACATGATAACACACTAACAGCTGCATAGTAATAAAGTAACTCAGAAACATAGTCTCTCAATAACACAGTAACACAGTCACATGATAACACTGCCGTGCAGTAACACAGTAACACAGTCACTCAGTAACACAGTAACACAGTAACACAGTCACATGATAACACTGCCGTGCAGTAACACAGTAACACAGTCACTCAGTAACACAGTAACACAGTAACACAGTAACACAGTCACATGATAACACTGCTGTGCAGTAACACAGTAACACAGTCACTCAGTAACACAGTAACACAGTAACACAGTCACATGATAACACTGCTGTGCAGTAACACAGTAACACAGTCACATGATAACACTGCCGTGCAGTAACACAGTAACACAGTAACACAGTAACACAGTCACATGATAACACTGCTGTGCAGTAACACAGTAACACAGTCACTCAGTAACACAGTAACACAGTAACACAGTAACACAGTCACATGATAACACTGCTGTGCAGTAACACAGTAACACAGTCACATGATAACACTGCCGTGCAGTAACACAGTAACACAGTCACTCAGTAACACAGTAACACAGTAACACAGTCACTCAGTAACACAGTAACACAGTCACGTGATAACACTGCCGTGCAGTAACACAGTAACACAGTCACTCGGTAACACAGTTAGACAGTCACATGATAACACTGCCGTGCAGTAACACAGTAACACAGTCACATGATAACACTGCCGTGCAGTAACACAGTAACACAGTCACTCAGTAATACAGTAAAATGGTATCACAGTAACAGTCATACAGTAACCTAGTCACGGTAACAACCATGTAGTGACACAGTTACGCAGAAACACTGTCATACAGTAACACACAGAGTAACACAGTCATACAGTAACACACACAGTAACACAGTCATACAGTAACACACACAGTAACACAGTCATACAGTAACACACACAGTAACACAGTCATACAGTAAAAGTCACACATTAAAATTGTAACAAACATTAACAGCTGTATTCATTATTCAGTACTTCATTACAGTGAAGAGGAAAAGCAACAGTGGTGTCCAGTTTACTGTACTGTGTGTGCGTGTGTGTTTGTATGTGTATGTGTGTGTGTGTGTTTGTATTTGTACATGTGTGTTTGTATGTGTGTATATGTGTGTGTGTGTGTGTGTGTGAGTGTGTTTACCTCCACATGTGGTAGAAGAGCAGGGGGATGTTGAGACCAAGTGTAACCCACTCACCAGCACACAGGAACATCAGACAGAACAAACCATGGATAGAATATTCAGGAACCACCAACTGAAACACACACACACACACACACACATTACAACAGGTCCTTCATATACTATGTTCTGCCTCACTCACAGAATGAGGATAAAAACCTCCTGTGTGTGTGATGTGTGTAGAGAAAACATGAACATGTTTCACAACATTCATAAAGTTTAGTGATAAAGAAAATAAAAATCTGAATCATGAGGCACTTACCCTCCTGAGTAAGTTGCAGATTCTCTCGATGTTCAGGATTCTCTCTCTCTACACACACACACACACACACACACACACACACACACACACACAAAATGCAACATCATTTACTGTACAATACAGCGTGTGTGTAGGTGTGTGTGTGTTTACTGAGTATCAGACTCTTGGTCCAAAAGGGTGGAGCTTGAGTTAAAACAAATTAGTTCAAACTTAATACTATGACATCATCACTGGCTTTAATTTCTCCTCTTCATGTACTGATTAGCATTAAATACTGGCTTAAATTACATAATGTACTAGTTTAGCAACATTAGTTAAGCTAACCAAACACAACAACATTGTCCAGCTAGCTAGTTGTCTTAGCTAATGTTAATGTGAGTGTTAATCTCCAGCAGTATCTGACATTTAAAAAAGTTCAGAGACAGCTAACTGTTATATTGTGTTTAATTAATACTTTAAGAAAGTAAAGACTAGTAGTGATGTCATACGATCAACTATGTGATTGGCTGGTGTGTGTGTGTGTGTGTGTGTGTGTGTGTGTGTGTGTGTGTGTGTGTGTGAGTACCGCTCTGGTCGGGTTGCTCTGGTCGATGGGGTTTTTAAAGTCAGTTCGCAGTTCATCAAATGCAATGATCTAAAACACACACACACACACACACACACACACACACACACTTGTCATTTTGAGTCATTTGTCATTAAAACAGCACTGTGTTCCAATATTCCTTCCCTAGCGATCCAGAAGTATGTGTACAAGTGCACAAGCAGAAACGAACATTACTACAGACACACACGTGCCTTGTTGAGTGTGTGAGGAGTTTCAGTGTTGCTCTTTCTGTGACAGACGTACTGACGTGATTGAGAGGGACGTACAGACGTGTAGACGTACACGAGGATGCAGGAAGTGTGTGTGCTGAGAGTGCTGCAGCTCCCTGACTATCTGGATTCATTTAAATTAAATTTTAATTTTAATTTTAATTTTATATCTGGATTTCTGTAAAGCTGCTCTGTGACAGTGTTCACTGTAAAAAGCGCTATACATATAAAATCGAATTGAACTGCAACTGCTAAGATAATAATAATAATAATAATATATAGATATATTATATATTGATTATTATATATTTTATTATTATATAAATATTATATATTAGTAATAATATAATATATAGACAAATAAAAAAACACCTAACTTTAAAATTGAGTATTTTGTGTTTATAGGTTTGTATATCAGAGATAATATTCCTTTTATATCACAGTGATTTGCAATTATGATTACAATTTTTAATTTATTAATAACTGTTTATAGCTGCTGTAACGTAGTCAATAGCAGGGAGTAACTCCTGTATCGGGACACTCCTTCCATAAATATTAAATAAACAGCTTTTTACAGACAGCTTTACCATATCGATGATTATATTCTTTTCTTTGTTGTATAACATGTTTTTAATCAGTTTTCATGCTTAGATTCTGTGAATGAGTTGTTACTACGGAAACGATAACGTGTGCATTAATATAAACCTGTCCTTCATGATACGCTTGTAACTATTGTCAGAGCCGTGCTGTTACAGAAAATTAATCAACGTTTGATTCCAGAATTTAACTGTGCTGCATCATAATTATTGTAACCAACACACGTTCTCTGTTAAAAGAAAAATTATTTGACTGTCATTCAGGTTTGACGTCAAAGAGCACGCCACACGTACGCTACTTAAAATTCCAGCAATCCCAGCGTACAACACCTTCCCACGTCCCTGGGTGTGTAGGCGTGTAGACACACAAACATACAGACGTGTTGGAGTTATGACGAGTGAGAGTTCTTTACTTCTGTCCACAATCAGCAAATAAAAAAACACTTTATCTGCTAATTTTAAATCACTTTCTGTTCTCTGATATCAGCAGTGACATCATCAGCCTTGGGCTAGAGGCTCTCAGAGGCATGTCCTCGTGCAGCGGCGTGAAAGTCCCACCTACTTTATAATCACCATTAACAAGATGCCTCTGAATCTGAAAGTGAAGTGATGATCTAGCAGTGTGAGCAGCTCAGCCTGTGTTTTGGTAGGAGGTCGGACTAAGCTGGATTTTCAGTGGGTGAGTACTGAACGCTGAGATTACCAGTGAAAAACATTTTCAGAAAACAGTTTGTGAGATTTTTCCTGGTTTTGTCTTTAGCACCTGAGTGTTTCATGCTCGGTGCTACGCCGCATTAAACCACACTGCGTCTGTGTCGCCGCTCTGGGTTCTGAAAACTACTAGATTATCTAGCGACAGTAATCCACTTTTTCAGTGGGAAACATCCCAGCGCTAAACTACGACAACACTAACAGGACAGACAGTAAATAACACGCCACCAGCAGGGGGAGCTGAAGAGCTGCTTTAGAGACAGAACACCTGCTATAGAGTACAAAAAAATGAAGCTCTGCTATTTCATCATTATGTGTTATTGAAGGCTTTTATTTGTCACATATACATTACAGAACACTGAAATTCTTTTCTTTGCATATGCAGCTTGTTAAGTAGAGCACAGGGTCAGCCGCGATACGGCACCTGGAGCTGAAGTGGTAGCTTGATGGTGCTGGGGCTTGAACCCCAACCTTCTGATCGCGAACTCAGAGCCTTTCACCCCTGCTCCATCACGCTCCATCACTCCTCAATCGCTCCTGTTTAAGCCGCTGCATCACCATTTCACAGAGAAACCTGCGTCTGACTGCGGCAATGCTTTCCGCTTAAAAATCCAGCACTCATTACTCTTTACATAACCCACATCACTGGAGCTGATACATTTACAGAATGGACCCTTAAGATGAATAAAGTGCACTAAACCAAGGGGAAGTGTTAACAGCAGGATTGGAGCACAGCTGGAGGGTTATGACATCATCAATCAGCATCAGATTCACTTCAGGAATGATGATAGTGACTGAACTTTATTCAAAAAAATGTCAAATTCACATCATGTATACACACACACGCACACGCACACACACACACACACACATATATATATATATATATATAGACACACACACACAGGTTTCCACGCCCCAGCAGTTTCACCCCGTTTCCTTTCTCTCTCCCTTTGCATTTGATGTTCTGTAAACAGATGCAGTTTCCATGGTGACTGCATGAGCCCCAAAGTGGGCGCCATGGTTACTACAGACACAATCTGATTGGCTGAGAGGGAGGAGGAGAGGAGAGGGGGAGGGGGGCAAATTATAGTTTAATAAGCACGCTCAATAACATGGTGTGTGTGTGTGTGTGTGTGTTAAATATCTCAAGAGTCTCCTGAGTAAATTTCATTCTGATTAATTCTGCTGTACAGCAGTGTTTATACAAACTGTCTGTCTTCCTTTTTCTGTCTTTCTGTATTTGTATCTTTCTCCCCATCTGTCTGTCTCTCCGTCTGTCTCTCCGTCTGTCTCTCTGTCTGTCTCATAGTCTAGCTTTTCCTGTCTCTGTTTTCTCTCTGTTTGGTGTAGATTTATTGGTGTGTCGGGTTGCAGTATGACACAAAGCATCAGGAAAACAGTGAGAACAACAAAAATAACAGCAGCCATGATAATGAATATAATAATGCTCTGTCTGCTCTTTACTGTAGAGATCATGCCACAGTCCCTGCTTTTGAAGTATACACACACACACACACACATATACACACACCTGCGCACGCTCACACACACACTCACACACATATACACACACCTGCGCACGCTCACACACACACACACACACTCACACACATATACACGCACCTGCGCACGCTCACACACACACTCACACACACACACACACACACACACACACACACATATACTCGCACCTGCGCACGCTCACAGACACACACACACATATACACGCACCTGCGCACGCTCACACACACACACACACACACATACACATACTCACACATATACTCACACTCGCACACATATACACGCACATGCACACACACACACGCACACACACACTCGTTATGTCACACAGTTGGGACTCCATCACCTTCCTTTTGCTCTGTTTGTCTCTCTTTTAGGATCAACAGGTCATCTGTGCTTGTGTGTGTGTGTGTGTGTGTGTGTGTGTACGCTCCATGCTCACCTGCCAGATGACAAAGAAGATAAGTGCAGCACACAGGACGAGTGTGAGCATATAGCAGAAGGCGGCGAAGGTGAAGGCCATCGCTGTTCCAGAGGCCAGCGTGACAATCGCTCCGGACGAGAGAGAGAGACAGACTCACCTGTCTCCCTCTCTCTCTCTCTCTCTCTCTCTCTCTGTCTGTCTGTCTGTGTCTCTTCTTTACTATGTCTCACTCCCCTCTTCCAGTCCACTGTCCCCTTGTCTGTCTCTCCTTCACTCGTCTATCTGGCTACCTGAGAGAGAGAGACAGTGTGAAGCAGTCCCTCTTTCCTTCCTGTGTGTGTTCTCTGATTTCCTCAGCACATGAGCCTGACAGACCGTGTGTGTGTGTGTGTGTGTGTGTGTGTGTGTGTGTGTGTTGTCTAGGCTCCTCCTTAAGCAAAACTACTACAGCTGATTGGTCGCCCCCTCATCTCTCTCTCTCCCTCTCTCTCTCTCTCTCTCTGTCTGTCTTTCTGTCTGTGTGTTAGCATTTAAACAATGCTCAGGTGATGCTCTAGAGTCAGATTCATGTCCAAATTTACACCAAATTCAGACTCAAGTGTGTGATCAGGGGCAGGACACACACACACACAGATAGACACACACACACACACAGATAGACACACACACAGACACTACAAATGCTATTAATATTACTGTGCATAGTGAGTGGATGAGGCTTCAGGCTGTGTGTGAAAGCAGTGAGGAAAATAAAAAGTAATAAATGTATGACAAATCATTTATAAAATCAAATTCATATCTTTATTAGTCACAATGTAGTGAGAATAAAACGTTTAATGGAATTCATGCTCAGACACGACAACACGCCAGAAATGTGCAACAAAAGAACATTTTTACAATTAATTATTTATACAGAGAATAATAATAATAATAATAAGAAGAAGAAGAAGAAGAAGAAGAAGAAGAGGTTTGTTGTAATAGTGAAAGTGTCACAAGTGTGGACTCTGTGTATGTGTGTGTATATGTGTGTGTGTGTGTGTGTGTGTAATACTAGTTGCACTTGTCTCAGTGCACTACATATGTTACTGCAGAGCGCCACCTGCTGGATATTATTACATATTTACCAACTAACTAAAACTACAGACTCACACACACACACACACACACACACACACACTTCACACTTCAGATGATAGAAGGGGATTAGGTCCTGGGAAGTGAACAAGGGGAAGTGAATAAACAGGACTGGAACACGACTCCACAGCCCTGATCATTTCTTCTACATTCCTTTATTTTGGTGAGGACTGAGGAGTCTTCTCTCCACCTGTATTAAACCTCACACTCATCTCTGATCATTATTCATTCTGCAGACGTGTGCAGCTGCTCGGTCATTAATTAATCAGGAGCTCCTCCACCGTGTCCCACTTTCACAAGAAAGCAGAGACAGTGAGATGAGATGAGGAAATAAAACCATAACAAATAAAACCTGTCTGTTAATGACGTCACAGGGATCGTCAGAGCCGCTCATACGAGACACTGCAGCACCGAAGACAGACAGACAGTTAGAGAGAGACAGAGAGAGACAGTTAGAGAGAGACAGTTTTAGAAGAAGAAGTGAAGTGACTTGTGGCCAAGTACGGTGACCCATACTCAGAATTTGTGCTCTGCATTTAACCCATCCAAGTGCACACACACAGTAGTGAACACACACACACACCGTGAACACACACCTGGAGCAGTGGGCAGCTTTTTTTGCTGCGGCACCCGGGGAGCAGTTGTGGGTTCGGTGCCTTGCTCAAGGGTCTCACCTCAGTGGTGGTATTGAGGGAGAGAGCGCTGGTCATTCACTCCCCCACCTACAATCCCTGCAGGACCTGAGACTCGAACCCACAACCTTCAGGTTCACCTTCGGGTTACAGGTCCGACTCTCTATCCA
>NC_069726.1:112381-114881 GCF_027358585.1 Pangasianodon hypophthalmus | reverse complement strand
CTGTGTTCAGGTGTGTATATATATGTTTTTGTGTGTGTGTGTGTGTGTGTGTGTTAATGACCCCGCTGTGTTCAGGTGTGTATATATATGTTTTTGTGTGTGTGTGTGTGTGTGTGTGTGTTAATGACCCCGCTGTGTTCAGGTGTGTGTGTGAGCAGGAAGCAGGTGTATAATTTCTGTGAGATGAGCAGTCTGAGCCGAGACGAGGAGATCTGCACCATCACCTGGGGGGACGAGCACGAGACTGAGGTGAGTGAGTGTGTGTCTGTGTGTGTGTCTGTGTGTGTGTCTGTGTGTGTGTCTGTGTGTGTGTCTGTGTGTGTGTCTGTGTGTGTGTCTGTGTGTGTGTCTGTGTGTGTGTCTGTGTGTATGTTACAGGAAGAGCAGCTGAACACATAATTAACACACGTGTTGTTCTCAGTGTAAATAGAACACAAGCGTAATGTGTAACACTACTTGTGTAATGATGTGTTTTATAGTGACACTGATTAATGCACTGAGAGGCGGGTGCTCTGTTCACTGCTCATTACTGTTGTCTTCTATAACGTGTGTGTGTGTGTGTGTGTGTGTGTGTCAGGTGTTAATGGGGAGTGTTAATGGCAGAGTGAAGACGTTCAGTACAGAGAAGGGAATTTTCACTGAGAGTCGAGAGTGTGCGGATTTATCACACGGACGATTCACCGGCCTCGCTGTCACAGACAGGTACGCACACACTCAGGTGAACACACACACTATAACACACAATAATATGATAACACACACACACACACACACACACCTGGGGGTATTCCATGAAACGAGCTAACTCGACAAGCTCAGATAATTTCCATCAATTTTGGTTCCACAAGCGAAGCTAATCGTAAGCCCCGCTCCGTTACTGTGGCAACAGCCATTAAATTTCTATAGCTTTGCTTAACTTGATGAATTTTCTTGGCTAAGGCTTGAGCTTTTGTAATCTCATCCAGCGGAACAGTCCTCAGGAATAATTGTTTTGTTGAAGTGCAGTAAAAGTGTAGACAGTATAAAATCTGGTTCTATAATCTTATATATGCCATTGATAAACAGTGTAGGAATTACAGCACTTTTTATATGTGGCCCCTCCTTTTTTTTAAGAGATCAAAAGTAATTGGACAATCATATGGTCCATGCCCAGGTGTGTGTTATTCCCTCATTACTTTACTTACAGGTAAGCAGATAAAAGGTCTAGAGCTGATTAAAGTATTTGGAATCTGTTGCTGTTAACTCTCAATATGAAGTCCAAACAGCTGCCAGTGAAACAAAGCATCATAAGCTGAAAAATCAAAACAAACCCATCAGAGAAATAGCACAAACATTAGCTGTGGCCAAATCATCTGATTGGTACATTCTTATAAAGAAAGAAGGCACTGGAGACCTCAGGAACTCCAAAAGGCCCGGAAGACCGCAGAAAACAGCTGTGGTGGATGACAGAAGGGCTCTTTCCCTGGTGATTAAAATCCTTTTCACAACAGTTGACCAGATGAAGAACATCCTCCAGGAGCTCATACAGCAAACACAATCATAATTACTCGTATGTTATGAACCTGGAATTTAAAAAAATGTAGAGTGATCAAGGCTGGGGCTCCCAGAAAATTTATAATGTCCATTTACGGTCCTTTACCCGAAAAGTTTGGGAACCCCTGTCCTAATGGTGTCCTGTCTCCTTCCATCAAATACCTGTCTCACTCTCTGCTCTAGTACTCCTGTCTCACGCTCTGTCTCACTCTCTGCTCTAGTACTCCTGTCTCACGCTCTGTCTCACTCTCTGCTCTAGTACTCCTGTCTCACGCTCTGTCTCACTCTCTGCTCTAGTACTCCTGTCTCACTCTCTCTCACTCTCTGCTCTAGTACTCCTGTCTCACTCTCTGCTCTAGTACTCCTGTCTCACTCTCTGCTCTAGTACTCCTGTCTCACTCTCTCTCACTCTCTGCTCTAGTACTCCTGTCTCACTCTCTCTCACTCTCTGCTCTAGTACTCCTGTCTCACTCTCTCTCACTCTCTGCTCTAGTACTCCTGTCTCACTCTCTGCTCTAGTACTCCTGTCTCACTCTCTGTCTCACTCTCTGCTCTAGTTCTCCTGTCTCACTCTCTGTCTCACTCTCTGCTCTAGTACTCCTGTCTCACTCTCTGCCTCACTCTCTGCTCTAGTACTCCTGTCTCACTCTCTGCTCTAGTACTCCTGTCTCACTCTCTGCCTCACTCTCTGCTCTAGTACTCTTGTCTCACTCTCTGCCTCACTCTCTGCTCTAGTACTCCTGTCTCACGCTCTGTCTCACTCTCTGCTCTAGTTCTCCTGTCTCACTCTCTGCCTCACTCTCTGCTCTAGTTCTCCTGTCTCACACTCTGTCTCACTCTCTGCTCTAGTACTCCTGTCTCACTCTCTGTCTCACTCTCTGCTCTAGTACTCCTGTCTCACTCTCTGTCTCACTCTCTGCTCTAGTACTCCTGTCTCACTCTCTGTCTCACTCTCTGCTCTAGTACT
>NC_069726.1:104881-107381 GCF_027358585.1 Pangasianodon hypophthalmus | reverse complement strand
AAACTCCTGCATAAACAATAAATCAACTTGGTTTCAGAAAAGAAAGATGGAATATAAACACAATGGGTATCATTTGTCAATATTTTAGTTGTGTAAAACGTTATGAGTAAATGTTTGCAAAAAAAATCATACCGGTCTTTAAACATCCTTTCCCCCATAAGCGAGCGCTAAATCCTCCGTCAGCTGAGGCGTTTGTTTACGGCTCACGGCTCTGCGCAGGCAGAGCGGCTCGTCCTCCGCTTATACACCACCGTTTCTTTATCATAACTGAATGATTCGTTTTATTCGTCTTCATTTATGAGTGTGTGTCGGCTCTCTTTCTGTATTTCTTGTATTGCTTAATTAAAGCCACTAAAATAAAGCGTCTGGTTTTGAGTAAATGTTGTGGATGGAGCTCTGAGTCCCTGAGCGAGTGAACTAGCATGAGGACGTGTTTCTGATCGAGACTCTAAAACTCTTCTATCAGTCGCTCTGGATAAAAGCGTCATAAACACAAACAGTTTAAACTGCACAGAATATTCCAGAGAGAAAAGTGCAGTAATCCCTGCAGATTATAGGATCTGAAGTCCATCAGGTCGAGGTTTACGTTAGTGAGTCTCCTTATGAGTAAATTTACACTCACTCAGGAGCACGAGCAGGATACGAACTTTTCAGAATTTATGGAATTTTCACGAAAACCAAATTTCTTGTGTAAACACTCGTAAGAATAATTTCTGAAGAAATCTGCTCATATCCAGCATGATCAATGAGGCCCAGTGTGTGCAAAGTAAGAGCAGTGAAAAGCAAGCTTTTTTCCTCAATGTTGAGTGAAGAGTGTGGTGTTCAGTTGTTTGTGGAAGCAGTAGAGATGTGGAGATGATGGAGTTGAAGGTGAAGCTCATTCCACCATTGAGGAAGCAGAACACTGAAGCAGAGAGAGCTAGTGTTCTGAGCAGCTCAGATCTTTGAGAAGATCGCTCCAGGAGCCACTGCTCCATCTGCGGTCCCACACTTCTGATAATGCTCACACACGGAGGGAAAAAAGCTGAATGCCATCACAAATGTACAGGAGAAAAGTTCATCAGTGAACTTTTTTTTTTTTTTTTACGCCACCATGTTATGAATGCAGAAACGTATGTAGTGGCGTTTCAGATCGTCCAGTGAGACAGTGAACAACGGTGGCAAATACAGATCACAATCAGAATCAGAATTTCAACTTTTATTTCCTGATATTTACATCTAAATGTCTTACACAACTTAGAACATGGGACTTTTGGACCAGCTATTTTTTAGGTGAGCAAAAGTATTGGCACAGATAGTCTAATTCAAGTAAATAACACTACAAATTTGGATGCATATCTCTTGCTTGCAATACCTGCTGAACAGAAGGTTGCGAGTTCGAATCCCAGCACCACCAAGCTGCCACTGCTGGGCCCTTGAGCAAGGCCCTTAACCTTCAACTGCTCAGTTGCATAATTGAGATAATTGTAAGTCGCTCTGGATAAGGGCGTCTGCCAAATGCTATAAATGTAAATGTAAATGTAACTGCATCGAGCCGGTGATCCACTGACATCACCAAACTGCTGCATTCTTCTTCTGTGCTGCTTTTCCAGGCTTGTAGCAGCAGCTTCTTTCAGTTGTTAGTTTTGGGGGGTTTCTCCCTTCAGTCTCCTCTTCAGGAGGTGAAATGCTGCTCAGTTGGGTTAAGGTCTGCTGATGGACTTGTCCAGTCTAAAACCTTCCACTTTTTCCCCTGATGAAGTGCTTTGTTGTGTTGCAGTGTGTTTTGGGTCGTTGTCTTGCTGCATGATGAAGTTCCTCCTGATTAGATTGGATGCATTTCTCTGTAAATTGTCAGATAGAATGTTTCTGTAGGTTTCTGAATTCATTCTGCTGCTACATCATGAGCTCCATCATCAGTAAAGATTCGTGAGTCTGTTCACACATTTACTTACATTTAAATAGGGACCTAGAAATAATGCAGAATCTTCAATATTAAATATTCAAGATATTGAAGGTTTAATTTCTTTATTTTAAATATTTAAAAATTCTAAAACCTTCTTCACATTATTGGACCCTGCTGTGTATATATTGTGTGTGTGCTAAAGTGCAGCAGTGAGATTATTATCATTATTTTATGGTTATAATGATGCGCTCGTGGTGTAATCAGTGCCGTGACACTGCTGTATCCCGGGTAACGTGTGTGTGTGTGTGTGTGTGTGTGTGTGTGTGTGTGTGTGTGTCAGTGTCAGTTTCGTTCTTACACCTAACCCTGTGCACATATACCACACCCAGTCTCTCCTGCGATAAGATAACACACTCACACACACTCATACACAACAATGAGGAGTCTTTACTGGTCACCATCACACACACACACACACACTTCAGAGCCATAATAGTACTTAAATGTGTTAATTAAGCATTAATAATCACACTTCATGTCTGCATGATGGTGAAAATATGTTTAATAAACTTTGTTTTAAATCATCGTTAATTCCGCCTCTGTGTGTGACAATAA
>NC_069726.1:82381-89881 GCF_027358585.1 Pangasianodon hypophthalmus | reverse complement strand
CCCTCAACGCCAAGGGCACACAGCGAGAACAGTACAATGTGCTGACTAAACATAACACAGTGCACACACACACACACACATTTCTAACCTGTTTATACACTTGTCACACACACACACACACACACACACCTCTAAACTGTTTATACACTTCTCACACACACACACACACACACACAGACATTTCCACTGAGTCTCTGTAAAACGCTGAGGGGGAATTCAGTGTGTGCAGGTTTGTGTAAAGTCACTGTGTGTGTGTGTGTGTGTGTGCAGGTTTGTGTAAAGTCACTGTGAGTGTGTGTGTGTGTGTGTGTGTGCAGGTTTGTGTAAAGTCACTGTGAGTGTGTGTGTGTGTGTGTGTGCAGGTTTGTGTAAAGTCACTGTGTGTGTGTGTGTGTGTGTGCAGGTTTGTGTAAAGTCACTGTGTGTGTGTTTGTGTGTGTGTGTGTGCAGGTTTGTGTAAAGTCACTGTGTGTGTGTTTGTGTGTGTGTGTGTGCAGGTTTGTGTAAAGTCACTGTGTGTGTGTGTGTGTGTGTGTGTGTGTGTGTGTGTGTGCAGGTTTGTGTAAAGTCACTCTGTGTGTGTGTGTGTGTGTGTGTGTGTGTGCAGGTTTGTGTAAAGTCACTGTGTGTGTGTGTGTGTGTGTGTGTGTGCAGGTTTGTGTAAAGTCACTGTGTGTGTGTGTGTGTGTGTGTGTGCAGGTTTGTGTAAAGTCACTGTGTGTGTGTGTGTGTGTGTGTGTGTGTGTGCAGGTTTGTGTAAAGTCACTGTGTGTGTGTGTGTGTGTGTGTGTGTGTGTGTGTGTGCAGGTTTGTGTAAAGTCACTGTGAGTGTGTGTGTGTGTGTGTGTGTGTGTGCAGGTTTGTGTAAAGTCACTGTGTGTGTGTGTGTGTGTGTGTGTGTGTGTGTGTGTGTGTGTGTGTGTGCAGGTTTGTGTAAAGTCACTGTGTGTGTGTGTGTGTGTGCAGGTTTGTGTAAAGTCACTGTGTGTGTGTGTGTGTGTGTGTGTGTGCAGGTTTGTGTAAAGTCACTGTGTGTGTGTGTGTGTGTGCAGGTTTGTGTAAAGTGACTGTGACACACACACCTCTAAACTGTTTATACACTTCTCACACACACACACACACACACACAGACATTTCCACTGAGTCTCTGTAAAACGCTGAGGGGGAATTCAGTGTGTGCAGGTTTGTGTAAAGTCACTGTGTGTGTGTGTGTGTGTGTGCAGGTTTGTGTAAAGTCACTGTGAGTGTGTGTGTGTGTGTGTGTGTGTGCAGGTTTGTGTAAAGTCACTGTGTGTGTGTGTGTGTGTGTGCAGGTTTGTGTAAAGTCACTGTGAGTGTGTGTGTGTGTGTGTGTGTGTGCAGGTTTGTGTAAAGTCACTGTGTGTGTGTTTGTGTGTGTGTGTGTGCAGGTTTGTGTAAAGTCACTGTGTGTGTGTTTGTGTGTGTGTGTGTGTGTGCAGGTTTGTGTAAAGTCACTGTGTGTGTGTGTGTGTGTGTGTGTGTGTGTGCAGGTTTGTGTAAAGTCACTCTGTGTGTGTGTGTGTGTGTGTGTGTGTGTGTGTGTGCAGGTTTGTGTAAAGTCACTGTGTGTGTGTGTGTGCAGGTTTGTGTAAAGTCACTGTGTGTGTGTGTGTGTGTGTGTGTGTGTGCAGGTTTGTGTAAAGTCACTGTGTGTGTGTGTGTGTGTGTGTGCAGGTTTGTGTAAAGTCACTGTGTGTGTGTGTGTGCAGGTTTGTGTAAAGTCACTGTGTGTGTGTGTGTGTGTGTGCAGGTTTGTGTAAAGTCACTGTGTGTGTGTGTGTGCAGGTTTGTGTAAAGTCACTGTGTGTGTGTGTGTGTGTGTGTGTGCAGGTTTGTGTAAAGTCACTGTGTGTGTGTGTGTGCAGGTTTGTGTAAAGTCACTGTGTGTGTGTGTGTGTGTGTGTGTGTGCAGGTTTGTGTAAAGTCACTGTGTGTGTGTGTGTGTGTGCAGGTTTGTGTAAAGTCACTGTGTGTGTGTGTGTGTGTGTGCAGGTTTGTGTAAAGTCACTGTGTGTGTGTGTGTGTGTGTGCAGGTTTGTGTAAAGTCACTGTGTGTGTGTGTGCAGGTTTGTGTAAAGTCACTGTGTGTGTGTGTGTGTGTGTGTGTGTGTGTGCAGGTTTGTGTAAAGTCACTGTGTGTGTGTGTGTGTGTGTGTGTGTGTGTGTGTGTGCAGGTTTGTGTAAAGTCACTGTGAGTGTGTGTGTGTGTGTGTGTGTGTGTGCAGGTTTGTGTAAAGTCACTGTGTGTGTGTGTGTGTTTGTGTGTGTGTGTGTGTGCAGGTTTGTGTAAAGTCACTGTGTGTGTGTGTGTGTGTGCAGGTTTGTGTAAAGTCACTGTGTGTGTGTGTGTGTGTGTGTGTGTGTGCAGGTTTGTGTAAAGTCACTGTGTGTGTGTGTGTGTGTGCAGGTTTGTGTAAAGTGACTGTGACACACACACCTCTAAACTGTTTATACACTTCTCACACACACACACACACACACACAGACATTTCCACTGAGTCTCTGTAAAACGCTGAGGGGGAATTCAGTGTGTGCAGGTTTGTGTAAAGTCACTGTGTGTGTGTGTGTGTGTGTGTGTGTGTGTGTGTGTGTGTGCAGGTTTGTGTAAAGTCACTGTGAGTGTGTGTGTGTGTGTGTGTGTGTGTGTGCAGGTTTGTGTAAAGTCACTGTGAGTGTGTGTGTGTGTGTGCAGGTTTGTGTAAAGTCACTGTGTGTGTGTTTGTGTGTGTGTGTGTGCAGGTTTGTGTAAAGTCACTGTGTGTGTGTGTGTGTGTGTGTGTGTGTGTGTGTGTGTGTGTGCAGGTTTGTGTAAAGTCACTCTGTGTGTGTGTGTGTGTGTGTGTGTGTGTGCAGGTTTGTGTAAAGTCACTGTGTGTGTGTGTGTGTGTGTGTGCAGGTTTGTGTAAAGTCACTGTGTGTGTGTGTGTGTGTGTGTGTGTGTGCAGGTTTGTGTAAAGTCACTGTGTGTGTGTGTGTGTGTGTGTGTGTGCAGGTTTGTGTAAAGTCACTGTGTGTGTGTGTGTGTGTGCAGGTTTGTGTAAAGTCACTGTGTGTGTGTGTGTGTGTGCAGGTTTGTGTAAAGTCACTGTGTGTGTGTGTGTGCAGGTTTGTGTAAAGTCACTGTGTGTGTGTGTGTGTGTGCAGGTTTGTGTAAAGTCACTGTGTGTGTGTGTGTGCAGGTTTGTGTAAAGTCACTGTGTGTGTGTGTGTGTGTGTGTGCAGGTTTGTGTAAAGTCACTGTGTGTGTGTGTGTGTGTGTGTGTGCAGGTTTGTGTAAAGTCACTGTGTGTGTGTGTGTGTGTGTGCAGGTTTGTGTAAAGTCACTGTGTGTGTGTGTGTGTGTGTGCAGGTTTGTGTAAAGTCACTGTGTGTGTGTGTGTGTGTGTGTGTGCAGGTTTGTGTAAAGTCACTGTGTGTGTGTGTGTGTGTGCAGGTTTGTGTAAAGTCACTGTGTGTGTGTGTGTGTGTGCAGGTTTGTGTAAAGTCACTGTGTGTGTGTGTGTGTGTGTGTGTGCAGGTTTGTGTAAAGTCACTGTGTGTGTGTGTGTGTGTGTGCAGGTTTGTGTAAAGTCACTGTGTGTGTGTGTGTGTGTGTGTGTGTGTGCAGGTTTGTGTAAAGTCACTGTGTGTGTGTGTGTGTGTGTGTGTGTGTGTGTGTGCAGGTTTGTGTAAAGTCACTGTGAGTGTGTGTGTGTGTGTGTGCAGGTTTGTGTAAAGTCACTGTGTGTGTGTGTGTGTGTGTGTGTGTGTGTGTGTGTGTGTGTGTGCAGGTTTGTGTAAAGTCACTGTGTGTGTGTGTGTGTGCAGGTTTGTGTAAAGTCACTGTGTGTGTGTGTGTGTGTGTGCAGGTTTGTGTAAAGTCACTGTGTGTGTGTGTGTGTGTGTGTGTGTGTGTGTGTGCAGGTTTGTGTAAAGTCACTGTGTGTGTGTGTGTGTGTGTGTGTGCAGGTTTGTGTAAAGTCACTGTGTGTGTGTGTGTGTGTGTGTGTGCGCAGGTTTGTGTAAAGTCACTGTGTGTGTGTGTGTGTGTGTGTGTGTGTGCAGGTTTGTGTAAAGTCACTGTGTGTGTGTGTGTGTGTGTGCAGGTTTGTGTAAAGTCACTGTGTGTGTGTGTGTGTGTGTGTGTGCAGGTTTGTGTAAAGTCACTGTGTGTGTGTGTGTGTGTGTGTGTGTGCAGGTTTGTGTAAAGTCACTGTGTGTGTGTGTGTGTGTGTGTGTGTGCAGGTTTGTGTAAAGTCACTGTGTGTGTGTGTGTGTGTGTGTGTGTGCAGGTTTGTGTAAAGTCACTGTGTGTGTGTGTGTGTGTGTGTGCAGGTTTGTGTAAAGTCACTGTGTGTGTGTGTGTGTGTGTGTGTGTGCAGGTTTGTGTAAAGTCACTGTGTGTGTGTGTGTGTGTGTGTGCAGGTTTGTGTAAAGTCACTGTGTGTGTGTGTGTGTGTGTGTGTGTGCAGGTTTGTGTGTGCTCAGCTGCCCAATCCCGTGCTGGAGAGTATCAGCATCATCGACACGCCGGGAATTCTGTCGGGAGAGAAGCAGAGGATCAGCCGAGGTGCGTGCGCTAACATTTCATCACTACTTAATGTTCATCTGCCATTTTAAAGCTCCACCCAAACACTAGAACACACAGACACACACACACACACTCACACACACACACACACTCTGCTGCGTAACCCTGTGTGTAATCTGTCCCACAATCTTTAATGGTTTTAACTTAGTGTTACTGTTAGATCTAAAGTTTTAAAACTCATTTAGACCACAGCCCTTTCTTCCTTCTTCTATAGGATGAAAGGTTTCCTCCAGCTGACTTATTTTTAGCCGTCCTGTTTACGTTACCTTACACTGTGTGTGTGTGTGTGTGTGTGTGTGTGCGTGTGTAACTTTTTTAGCTGTTGGTAGACAAGAAATAAACCCAGAGTGATAGGAACACATGAGAATGTGGAGACTGTAAAGACATATTTGAGGTGTTTATGGTGTTTACAGTCAAACTGAAGCTTTTATTACACTAAACTAACACTAAAGGAGCTGCAACAGGAGGATTAGCTAGTGGTGTGTGTGTGTGTGTGTGT
Source organism: Pangasianodon hypophthalmus (assembly GCF_027358585.1). Taxonomy (NCBI): domain Eukaryota; kingdom Metazoa; phylum Chordata; class Actinopteri; order Siluriformes; family Pangasiidae; genus Pangasianodon; species Pangasianodon hypophthalmus. The sequence continues at coordinate 84,791 of NC_069726.1, read as the reverse complement.
GTGTGAAACATACCCCAAGTGCCCTTTACACTCCACTGGATTTCTTAAATGACAAAGTAATGAATTGTGAGAGCTGTGTGTCCGCGTGTGTGTCCAGGAGTTAAAGTGGAATGTGGAATCGTGATCAGGGATGAGGTTGCAGTTTCAAATCACACACCACGTATGCAGGGTTTCCCAAACGTCTCCGTACATATGGGAAATTAACACTCTTTAGCAAAATGTAATTTATTTACAAAATCTTCTCTACATGATTGCTATTTCCTTGTAAACACATACGGAGTCGTCTCTCCCAACTTTCACTCCCAGTTTTGCGACAGTGTGACGTGTTCGCCATGTTTCCTGATAAAGTCCATCGCAACCTTGCGACAGTTTTCCGATCCAGTCATGAGAATGATTTCAATACTTTCTTCTTTTGTCAAAGGTGTTCTTAAAGGCTATCTAAAAAAAAAAAAAACATATATATATATAATATAAAGTAAGTATGGAAAACTTTGGAAGACATTTTGTTAAAACGTGTTCATTTCCCGTATGTGCGGAGACGTTCGGGACACGCTGTAAAAAATATATTACAGAATTATTACAAAACGAAAAACCTGGAACCAGCTCAGTGTCCGTGCTTCAGAGGAGCGGAGTGAGGGGGATCGCTGCGAAACGACTGGAATAACACGGAAGGAAAATTAAACATTGCTATAGAGTAGGTTTTGGGGGGGATTTCAGTGAATTCAATTAATTCCTTTAGCTAGCAGTTTATCGTGCAACTGGCATCAAATCTGTTTTAATTATTACCTACTTAATTTAAATAATCTGTTATACAGAAGAATAAGAACCACGTAAGTTAAAAAAAAACTGAACTATGACCAGACTCATGCGCTGGTAACCCTCGCTTGCTAAACCTCGCTCCTGCACGTGCATATCTTCGGATTGGATTATATAATGTACAAGTTGTTCAGTTTAGGATCATATTAGGAATCTTTTTATTGGGAATCTGCATCATTCGTGCGTCTCGTGTCAGATTACAGCGTGGACAATAAACAACTTCTGTGAAAGATGAAGCATTATTGTTACTTTCTTCCTGTGAAACATGGTCAGACCTTATCATTCCCGTGACGCAGTGACCTTGACTCCGGTTCCTGCTGTCCATCACATCGCAGTACAAACAGAGAAAACTCCTATTTTTACCCTCTCTGGGTTACTGAGGCTGCGGGAACTTTAACCCCCGTGTATGTGTGATTGTGTATTTATTGCTCTGTGTGTGTGTGTGTGTGTGTGTGTGTGTGTGTGCGTGTGTGTGCGTGTGTGCACGAGAGAGAGACTTTTGGCTTTAATCAGTTTATCATATGTACATATATACATATTTAAAAAGAAAACTCCCTCAGATCTCCACTCAAAAGCCTCCCACCCAAAAAAAATAAACAAAAAACAAAACTCCTTCAGTCTTCAGTTCTATTAAAGTCTTGTTGCAGTTTGTATGAAAGTTTGTAATACAGTCAAATTAAACATCCGCAATGGTTTAAAGCAGAGTCTTTTGTACAGCAGAAATCAGTTTTCTAAGTCTGAACCTTTTGCGTGTTGAAAACACCTTTAGATTTTGTAGTTTTAAATGTGTTGAGCTGCTCTTACAAATGTGGCGTTATCCGGAAAGTAGCTTGCTAGTGAAACGTTCCTTTTACCTTTGTTCACTCCTAAGAAGTGGTTGGTCTGTGCTGATTTCTCCTCCTGCTGTTGTTGCTTTACAGGGAGAGTGTCAGCTCTGCCATAGACATTCAGGCTAGTATCGCTACTAGCACTAGCGCTAACACCAACATTATCTCCAGTGTCAGCGATGTTAAATTCGGTACGGTCAGCACTGGTGGTAGCGCTAGCGTTGGGTCCAGTGTTTGCGTCACTCTTGGGTTTGACACTGACCTCCACAGAGTTCCGGCTCTGGCGTGTCACTGCTCTGTGAGTCGTTCGTTCCTGGCTCTCGTCCTCCGGTGTTCCCCCGCTGACTGTCCCCTCGCCGCCGCCGCTCGTCGCCGCTGCTGCTGTGTCGCTCTCTGAGCTCCCTGGCCGCTCGGCTCTGTGCGGGCAGCCAGACTTTTTGTGCCCAAACTCGAGATATCGCCTGCTTTCAGTGCTGGTGAAAACAGTGTAACTGCTGTTTCCATGTTTGCGCTTGAGGGTCACATTTAGTGTCTCATCAGGACTGTTGAGAAATATAAACACTCGTCTCTGAAAAGACAAGACAAGTTTCACTGCAGTGTTTATGCAGCCAAGCAGAGTCATTTTAATGGAGCTGCCAAACTTCCCAAAGCAGGCCAGCTCCTTCATTATAACTTCATTTTGAATGAATGGAGGCATGTTAGAGATGATGACTCGTGTCCCAGGGTGCGACGTGCACCGTAACTCCATTTACCCATATTCCATTTTG
>NC_069726.1:80000-82181 GCF_027358585.1 Pangasianodon hypophthalmus | reverse complement strand
TTAATGAATCAGTGAGTTAGCTGCGTGCTAACGGTACCGCGCGCGAGCGGCGTCCTGACGGAGTTTATGAGTGAAGTTCTAGACTGAAAGCGACGCGAGTTTACACGGAACCCGAGCAGCAGGATGTTCACTTGGGCCAACAAGGACGGGAAGAAGAAAGACCCGGAGCTGTTCCAGACGGTGGCGGACGGACTGAAGCGGCTTTACCGGACCAAGCTGCTGCCGCTGGAGGAGGCGTACCGCTACCACGACTTCCACTCTCCGGCTCTGGAGGACGCGGACTTCGATAACAAGCCCATGGTGCTGTTAGTGGGTCAGTACTCCACCGGGAAGACCACCTTCATCCGACACCTGCTGGAGCACGACTTCCCCGGCATGCGGATCGGACCCGAGCCCACCACCGACTCCTTCATCGCGGTGATGCACGGAGAGCAGGACGGGCTCGTGCCCGGAAACGCGCTGGTGGTGGATCCGAAAAAACCGTTCCGCAAACTGAACGCCTTCGGAAACGCCTTCCTCAACAGGTCACACACACACACACACACACACACACACACACACACACACACACACACACACACACTGATACACACACACTGATACACACACACACACTGATACACACACACACACACACACACCCCTTCCTCAACAGGTCACACACACACACACACACACACACACACACACACACTGATACACACACACACACACACACACACACACACTGATACACACACACACACACACACACACACACACTGATACACACACACACACACTGATACACACACACACTGATACACACACACACACACACACACACACACACCCCTTCCTCAACAGGACACACACACACACACACACTGATACACACACACACACACACACACCTTCCTCAACAGGTCACACACACACACACACACACACACACACACACACCTTCCTCAACAGGTCACACACACACACACACACACACACTGATACACACACACACACACACACACACACACCCCTTCCTCAACAGGTCACACACACACACACACACACACACACACTGATGCACACACACACACACACACACCTTCCTCAACAGGTCACACACACACACACACACACACACACACACACACCTTCCTCAACAGGTCACACACACACACACACACACACACACACCTTCCTCAACAGGTCACACACACACACACACACACACACACACACACACACACCTTCCTCAACAGGTCACACACACACACACACACACATACACACACACACCTTCCTCAACAGGTCACACACACACACACACACACACACACACACCTTCCTCAACAGGTCACACACACACACACACACACACACACACACACACACCTTCCTCAACAGGTCACACACACACACACACACACACACACTGATACACACACACACACACACACACACACACACCTTCCTCAACAGGTCACACACACACTGATACACACACACACACACACACACACCTTCCTCAACAGGTCTCACACACACACACACACACACACACACACACACACACACACTGATACACACACACACACACACACACACACTCACACACACACCTTCCTCAACAGGTCACACACACACACACACACACACTCACACACACACCTTCCTCAACAGGTCACACACACACACACACACACACACACACACACACTGATACACACACACACACACACACACACACACTGATACACACACACACACACTGATACACACACACACTGATACACACACACACACACACACACACACACACCCCTTCCTCAACAGGACACACACACACACACACACACACTGATACACACACACACACACACACACACTCACACACACACCTTCCTCAACAGGTCACACACACACACACACACACACACACACACACACACACACACACACACACACACACACTGATACACACACACACACACACCTTCCTCAACAGGTCACACACACACACACACTGATACACACACACACACACACACCTTCCTCAACAGGTCACACACACACACACACACACACACACTGATACACACACACACACACACACACACACACACACACACACACACATACACCTTCCTCAACAGGTCACACACACACACACACAGATACACACACACACACACACCTTCC
>NC_069726.1:70000-77500 GCF_027358585.1 Pangasianodon hypophthalmus | reverse complement strand
AACGCTGAGGGGGAATTCAGTGTGTGCAGGTTTGTGTAAAGTCACTGTGTGTGTGTGTGTGTGTGTGCAGGTTTGTGTAAAGTCACTGTGAGTGTGTGTGTGTGTGTGTGTGTGCAGGTTTGTGTAAAGTCACTGTGAGTGTGTGTGTGTGTGTGTGTGCAGGTTTGTGTAAAGTCACTGTGTGTGTGTGTGTGTGTGTGCAGGTTTGTGTAAAGTCACTGTGTGTGTGTTTGTGTGTGTGTGTGTGCAGGTTTGTGTAAAGTCACTGTGTGTGTGTTTGTGTGTGTGTGTGTGCAGGTTTGTGTAAAGTCACTGTGTGTGTGTGTGTGTGTGTGTGTGTGTGTGTGTGTGTGCAGGTTTGTGTAAAGTCACTCTGTGTGTGTGTGTGTGTGTGTGTGTGTGTGCAGGTTTGTGTAAAGTCACTGTGTGTGTGTGTGTGTGTGTGTGTGTGCAGGTTTGTGTAAAGTCACTGTGTGTGTGTGTGTGTGTGTGTGTGCAGGTTTGTGTAAAGTCACTGTGTGTGTGTGTGTGTGTGTGTGTGTGTGTGCAGGTTTGTGTAAAGTCACTGTGTGTGTGTGTGTGTGTGTGTGTGTGTGTGTGTGTGCAGGTTTGTGTAAAGTCACTGTGAGTGTGTGTGTGTGTGTGTGTGTGTGTGCAGGTTTGTGTAAAGTCACTGTGTGTGTGTGTGTGTGTGTGTGTGTGTGTGTGTGTGTGTGTGTGTGTGCAGGTTTGTGTAAAGTCACTGTGTGTGTGTGTGTGTGTGTGCAGGTTTGTGTAAAGTCACTGTGTGTGTGTGTGTGTGTGTGTGTGTGCAGGTTTGTGTAAAGTCACTGTGTGTGTGTGTGTGTGTGCAGGTTTGTGTAAAGTGACTGTGACACACACACCTCTAAACTGTTTATACACTTCTCACACACACACACACACACACACAGACATTTCCACTGAGTCTCTGTAAAACGCTGAGGGGGAATTCAGTGTGTGCAGGTTTGTGTAAAGTCACTGTGTGTGTGTGTGTGTGTGTGCAGGTTTGTGTAAAGTCACTGTGAGTGTGTGTGTGTGTGTGTGTGTGTGCAGGTTTGTGTAAAGTCACTGTGTGTGTGTGTGTGTGTGTGCAGGTTTGTGTAAAGTCACTGTGAGTGTGTGTGTGTGTGTGTGTGTGTGCAGGTTTGTGTAAAGTCACTGTGTGTGTGTTTGTGTGTGTGTGTGTGCAGGTTTGTGTAAAGTCACTGTGTGTGTGTTTGTGTGTGTGTGTGTGTGTGCAGGTTTGTGTAAAGTCACTGTGTGTGTGTGTGTGTGTGTGTGTGTGTGTGCAGGTTTGTGTAAAGTCACTCTGTGTGTGTGTGTGTGTGTGTGTGTGTGTGTGCAGGTTTGTGTAAAGTCACTGTGTGTGTGTGTGTGCAGGTTTGTGTAAAGTCACTGTGTGTGTGTGTGTGTGTGTGTGTGTGTGCAGGTTTGTGTAAAGTCACTGTGTGTGTGTGTGTGTGTGTGTGCAGGTTTGTGTAAAGTCACTGTGTGTGTGTGTGTGCAGGTTTGTGTAAAGTCACTGTGTGTGTGTGTGTGTGTGCAGGTTTGTGTAAAGTCACTGTGTGTGTGTGTGTGCAGGTTTGTGTAAAGTCACTGTGTGTGTGTGTGTGTGTGTGTGTGCAGGTTTGTGTAAAGTCACTGTGTGTGTGTGTGTGCAGGTTTGTGTAAAGTCACTGTGTGTGTGTGTGTGTGTGTGTGTGTGCAGGTTTGTGTAAAGTCACTGTGTGTGTGTGTGTGTGTGCAGGTTTGTGTAAAGTCACTGTGTGTGTGTGTGTGTGTGTGCAGGTTTGTGTAAAGTCACTGTGTGTGTGTGTGTGTGTGTGCAGGTTTGTGTAAAGTCACTGTGTGTGTGTGTGCAGGTTTGTGTAAAGTCACTGTGTGTGTGTGTGTGTGTGTGTGTGTGTGTGCAGGTTTGTGTAAAGTCACTGTGTGTGTGTGTGTGTGTGTGTGTGTGTGTGTGTGTGCAGGTTTGTGTAAAGTCACTGTGAGTGTGTGTGTGTGTGTGTGTGTGTGTGCAGGTTTGTGTAAAGTCACTGTGTGTGTGTGTGTGTTTGTGTGTGTGTGTGTGTGCAGGTTTGTGTAAAGTCACTGTGTGTGTGTGTGTGTGTGCAGGTTTGTGTAAAGTCACTGTGTGTGTGTGTGTGTGTGTGTGTGTGTGCAGGTTTGTGTAAAGTCACTGTGTGTGTGTGTGTGTGTGCAGGTTTGTGTAAAGTGACTGTGACACACACACCTCTAAACTGTTTATACACTTCTCACACACACACACACACACACACAGACATTTCCACTGAGTCTCTGTAAAACGCTGAGGGGGAATTCAGTGTGTGCAGGTTTGTGTAAAGTCACTGTGTGTGTGTGTGTGTGTGTGTGTGTGTGTGTGTGTGTGTGTGCAGGTTTGTGTAAAGTCACTGTGAGTGTGTGTGTGTGTGTGTGTGTGTGTGTGCAGGTTTGTGTAAAGTCACTGTGAGTGTGTGTGTGTGTGTGCAGGTTTGTGTAAAGTCACTGTGTGTGTGTTTGTGTGTGTGTGTGTGCAGGTTTGTGTAAAGTCACTGTGTGTGTGTGTGTGTGTGTGTGTGTGTGTGTGTGTGTGTGCAGGTTTGTGTAAAGTCACTCTGTGTGTGTGTGTGTGTGTGTGTGTGTGCAGGTTTGTGTAAAGTCACTGTGTGTGTGTGTGTGTGTGTGTGCAGGTTTGTGTAAAGTCACTGTGTGTGTGTGTGTGTGTGTGTGTGTGTGCAGGTTTGTGTAAAGTCACTGTGTGTGTGTGTGTGTGTGTGTGTGTGCAGGTTTGTGTAAAGTCACTGTGTGTGTGTGTGTGTGTGCAGGTTTGTGTAAAGTCACTGTGTGTGTGTGTGTGTGTGCAGGTTTGTGTAAAGTCACTGTGTGTGTGTGTGTGCAGGTTTGTGTAAAGTCACTGTGTGTGTGTGTGTGTGTGCAGGTTTGTGTAAAGTCACTGTGTGTGTGTGTGTGCAGGTTTGTGTAAAGTCACTGTGTGTGTGTGTGTGTGTGTGTGCAGGTTTGTGTAAAGTCACTGTGTGTGTGTGTGTGTGTGTGTGTGCAGGTTTGTGTAAAGTCACTGTGTGTGTGTGTGTGTGTGTGCAGGTTTGTGTAAAGTCACTGTGTGTGTGTGTGTGTGTGTGCAGGTTTGTGTAAAGTCACTGTGTGTGTGTGTGTGTGTGTGTGCAGGTTTGTGTAAAGTCACTGTGTGTGTGTGTGTGTGTGCAGGTTTGTGTAAAGTCACTGTGTGTGTGTGTGTGTGTGCAGGTTTGTGTAAAGTCACTGTGTGTGTGTGTGTGTGTGTGTGTGCAGGTTTGTGTAAAGTCACTGTGTGTGTGTGTGTGTGTGTGCAGGTTTGTGTAAAGTCACTGTGTGTGTGTGTGTGTGTGTGTGTGTGTGCAGGTTTGTGTAAAGTCACTGTGTGTGTGTGTGTGTGTGTGTGTGTGTGTGTGTGCAGGTTTGTGTAAAGTCACTGTGAGTGTGTGTGTGTGTGTGTGCAGGTTTGTGTAAAGTCACTGTGTGTGTGTGTGTGTGTGTGTGTGTGTGTGTGTGTGTGTGTGTGTGCAGGTTTGTGTAAAGTCACTGTGTGTGTGTGTGTGTGCAGGTTTGTGTAAAGTCACTGTGTGTGTGTGTGTGTGTGTGCAGGTTTGTGTAAAGTCACTGTGTGTGTGTGTGTGTGTGTGTGTGTGTGTGTGTGCAGGTTTGTGTAAAGTCACTGTGTGTGTGTGTGTGTGTGTGTGTGCAGGTTTGTGTAAAGTCACTGTGTGTGTGTGTGTGTGTGTGTGTGCGCAGGTTTGTGTAAAGTCACTGTGTGTGTGTGTGTGTGTGTGTGTGTGTGCAGGTTTGTGTAAAGTCACTGTGTGTGTGTGTGTGTGTGTGCAGGTTTGTGTAAAGTCACTGTGTGTGTGTGTGTGTGTGTGTGTGCAGGTTTGTGTAAAGTCACTGTGTGTGTGTGTGTGTGTGTGTGTGTGCAGGTTTGTGTAAAGTCACTGTGTGTGTGTGTGTGTGTGTGTGTGTGCAGGTTTGTGTAAAGTCACTGTGTGTGTGTGTGTGTGTGCAGGTTTGTGTAAAGTCACTGTGTGTGTGTGTGTGTGTGTGTGCAGGTTTGTGTAAAGTCACTGTGTGTGTGTGTGTGTGTGTGTGTGTGCAGGTTTGTGTAAAGTCACTGTGTGTGTGTGTGTGTGTGTGTGCAGGTTTGTGTAAAGTCACTGTGTGTGTGTGTGTGTGTGTGCAGGTTTGTGTGTGCTCAGCTGCCCAATCCCGTGCTGGAGAGTATCAGCATCATCGACACGCCGGGAATTCTGTCGGGAGAGAAGCAGAGGATCAGCCGAGGTGCGTGCGCTAACATTTCATCACTACTTAATGTTCATCTGCCATTTTAAAGCTCCACCCAAACACTAGAACACACAGACACACACACACACACTCACACACACACACACACTCTGCTGCGTAACCCTGTGTGTAATCTGTCCCACAATCTTTAATGGTTTTAACTTAGTGTTACTGTTAGATCTAAAGTTTTAAAACTCATTTAGACCACAGCCCTTTCTTCCTTCTTCTATAGGATGAAAGGTTTCCTCCAGCTGACTTATTTTTAGCCGTCCTGTTTACGTTACCTTACACTGTGTGTGTGTGTGTGTGTGTGTGTGTGCGTGTGTAACTTTTTTAGCTGTTGGTAGACAAGAAATAAACCCAGAGTGATAGGAACACATGAGAATGTGGAGACTGTAAAGACATATTTGAGGTGTTTATGGTGTTTACAGTCAAACTGAAGCTTTTATTACACTAAACTAACACTAAAGGAGCTGCAACAGGAGGATTAGCTAGTGGTGTGTGTGTGTGTGTGTGTGTGTGTGTGAAACATACCCCAAGTGCCCTTTACACTCCACTGGATTTCTTAAATGACAAAGTAATGAATTGTGAGAGCTGTGTGTCCGCGTGTGTGTCCAGGAGTTAAAGTGGAATGTGGAATCGTGATCAGGGATGAGGTTGCAGTTTCAAATCACACACCACGTATGCAGGGTTTCCCAAACGTCTCCGTACATATGGGAAATTAACACTCTTTAGCAAAATGTAATTTATTTACAAAATCTTCTCTACATGATTGCTATTTCCTTGTAAACACATACGGAGTCGTCTCTCCCAACTTTCACTCCCAGTTTTGCGACAGTGTGACGTGTTCGCCATGTTTCCTGATAAAGTCCATCGCAACCTTGCGACAGTTTTCCGATCCAGTCATGAGAATGATTTCAATACTTTCTTCTTTTGTCAAAGGTGTTCTTAAAGGCTATCTAAAAAAAAAAAAAACATATATATATATAATATAAAGTAAGTATGGAAAACTTTGGAAGACATTTTGTTAAAACGTGTTCATTTCCCGTATGTGCGGAGACGTTCGGGACACGCTGTAAAAAATATATTACAGAATTATTACAAAACGAAAAACCTGGAACCAGCTCAGTGTCCGTGCTTCAGAGGAGCGGAGTGAGGGGGATCGCTGCGAAACGACTGGAATAACACGGAAGGAAAATTAAACATTGCTATAGAGTAGGTTTTGGGGGGGATTTCAGTGAATTCAATTAATTCCTTTAGCTAGCAGTTTATCGTGCAACTGGCATCAAATCTGTTTTAATTATTACCTACTTAATTTAAATAATCTGTTATACAGAAGAATAAGAACCACGTAAGTTAAAAAAAAACTGAACTATGACCAGACTCATGCGCTGGTAACCCTCGCTTGCTAAACCTCGCTCCTGCACGTGCATATCTTCGGATTGGATTATATAATGTACAAGTTGTTCAGTTTAGGATCATATTAGGAATCTTTTTATTGGGAATCTGCATCATTCGTGCGTCTCGTGTCAGATTACAGCGTGGACAATAAACAACTTCTGTGAAAGATGAAGCATTATTGTTACTTTCTTCCTGTGAAACATGGTCAGACCTTATCATTCCCGTGACGCAGTGACCTTGACTCCGGTTCCTGCTGTCCATCACATCGCAGTACAAACAGAGAAAACTCCTATTTTTACCCTCTCTGGGTTACTGAGGCTGCGGGAACTTTAACCCCCGTGTATGTGTGATTGTGTATTTATTGCTCTGTGTGTGTGTGTGTGTGTGTGTGTGTGTGTGTGCGTGTGTGTGCGTGTGTGCACGAGAGAGAGACTTTTGGCTTTAATCAGTTTATCATATGTACATATATACATATTTAAAAAGAAAACTCCCTCAGATCTCCACTCAAAAGCCTCCCACCCAAAAAAAATAAACAAAAAACAAAACTCCTTCAGTCTTCAGTTCTATTAAAGTCTTGTTGCAGTTTGTATGAAAGTTTGTAATACAGTCAAATTAAACATCCGCAATGGTTTAAAGCAGAGTCTTTTGTACAGCAGAAATCAGTTTTCTAAGTCTGAACCTTTTGCGTGTTGAAAACACCTTTAGATTTTGTAGTTTTAAATGTGTTGAGCTGCTCTTACAAATGTGGCGTTATCCGGAAAGTAGCTTGCTAGTGAAACGTTCCTTTTACCTTTGTTCACTCCTAAGAAGTGGTTGGTCTGTGCTGATTTCTCCTCCTGCTGTTGTTGCTTTACAGGGAGAGTGTCAGCTCTGCCATAGACATTCAGGCTAGTATCGCTACTAGCACTAGCGCTAACACCAACATTATCTCCAGTGTCAGCGATGTTAAATTCGGTACGGTCAGCACTGGTGGTAGCGCTAGCGTTGGGTCCAGTGTTTGCGTCACTCTTGGGTTTGACACTGACCTCCACAGAGTTCCGGCTCTGGCGTGTCACTGCTCTGTGAGTCGTTCGTTCCTGGCTCTCGTCCTCCGGTGTTCCCCCGCTGACTGTCCCCTCGCCGCCGCCGCTCGTCGCCGCTGCTGCTGTGTCGCTCTCTGAGCTCCCTGGCCGCTCGGCTCTGTGCGGGCAGCCAGACTTTTTGTGCCCAAACTCGAGATATCGCCTGCTTTCAGTGCTGGTGAAAACAGTGTAACTGCTGTTTCCATGTTTGCGCTTGAGGGTCACATTTAGTGTCTCATCAGGACTGTTGAGAAATATAAACACTCGTCTCTGAAAAGACAAGACAAGTTTCACTGCAGTGTTTATGCAGCCAAGCAGAGTCATTTTAATGGAGCTGCCAAACTTCCCAAAGCAGGCCAGCTCCTTCATTATAACTTCATTTTGAATGAATGGAGGCATGTTAGAGATGATGACTCGTGTCCCAGGGTGCGACGTGCACCGTAACTCCATTTACCCATATTCCATTTTGAATCAGCTGTTTTTTCAGAAACACCACAATAGCTTTGCTCATGCGGGAAGCCGAGTAGATGTTATCACATCCAACCTGCTCTCTCACATCCAACAGCACCTCCTCCACCTGTGCTCCACCCTCCAGCACACACCTGACGCCATGCCGGAGAGACCATGGCGTTCCGCTCGCTCTCAACTGATAACAGTTATATAACTTTAACTTCACAGATTTAAT